>NC_133122.1:39022360-39277875 GCF_033568475.1 Henckelia pumila
GGTGGGTTCACTTTTGAACCAGGGTCCAACAGCGTTTTCAGGGAACCCTTGTCTTTGTGGGTTTCCATTAGACACTCCATGCTCAGAGCCAGAAGCTCAGAACCCAAGATTCTTCAACAACCCACAAAAACCTCTAGATGGAGGGGTTTCCTCAAATGGGTTTGCAGAAAATCGAAAGATTAAAGGCGGGTCCGTGTTGATTTCTGTGATTGCGGGGGTTACCTTCGTGGTTGGTGTAGTGCTTGTTTCAGTGTATGTGATTAGAAAGAAACGGAAGATTGGGGAGAGTAAAATGGGAAAAGAAAACTTGTGCCTGGAGGAACTGGGGATGGAGAAAAGGGAGAGAAAAGAGGAGGACCAAAAGGGTAAATTCGTTCTTGTTGATGAGGGGTTTGGGTTAGAATTAGAGGATTTGTTAAGGGCATCAGCTTATGTTGTAGGCAAAAGTAGGAGTGGCATAGTGTACAAGGTGGTGGTTGGTGGTGGTGGGAAGGGCGGTTGCGGCCAGGCGGTGGTGGCGGTGAGGCGGCTGAGCGAGGGTGATCATCAGCCCTTGAAGTTTAAGGAGTTCGAGGCAGAGGCGGAGGCCATTGGTAGAGTTGAGCATCCAAACATTGTGAAACTAAAGGCCTATTATTATGCCAGCGATGAAAAATTGCTGGTTTCCGAATTCATTCGGAACGGAAGCTTGCACAATGCACTTCATGGTATGGAATTTTTTTAGTTCCTGATCATCCGCTGAGTCTATTCTAATAGAATCATTAACTGCAGTTAGATTTGATTGTTATGTTATGGATTGTATATATGCTTGTGCATTGGAGAATTCTTGTTTGCTGCTTAGTGATTGAACTTTTCGTGAAGTCTTCAACTGGTATGAATCAGCTCACATTATGAATTGATTCTTGTTGGATCACCTTCCTTGGGGGTAGTTTTCCTCAGCTTTCGGAGACTATATTACATGAATTAATCAACTCGTCCAATACAGAAGCTTATGTAAGGAAGAAGTGTGTGTATTTCTTCTAGGCTTTTAATAGGAGGTATTAGATTGTCAGTTTACGGATTGATATGAGGGAATCTTTAGTTCGTAACACTCAAGACCAACATGAGGCCATAACTCTAAAAGGAGGGCCGGAATCTGAAAGACTAATTTATTCCGTGGAAGAGTTGCTCGAACTTGTGTAAAACTCAACCATTTGTGGAGCTGATATAGGATATTTAAAAGTTGGTTTCTCATGATCAATTAGAAGGAGAGCGTCTGCTTGTTATAATACTCAGGGCACATGTAATGTTAGAGTCGTCTATTTCGAAATCATTGGATTTCATGTGCTAAAATTTCGGCATGTGCTGGCTGTTATGACAAGGTATAAACTCTGAGAACGAAAGGCATTACATAATAGGTGTGGAACGGGTAGGTGGCAATTTGAATGTGAGGATTTGAGTATGGATCTGTTCTGGCCTTGGGAGAATGGATAATGAATAGTGTCACCATCACATTTTAATGAATATTCAGGCACAATTAACATTGACAGAGAATCCAAACTGTGATAGGTAAGAAACAGGAATCAATGTTTATCTTTGAACAGAAATATTGTGTCCATTTGGTATTCGACCTGAGGTATATAATATGTGGTCGGAAATGTTCTTAAAACATCGAATATGGTCGTTTCAAGGCTTGTCCCATGATATAAATCTTTATGAGCTACACTACGTACGTGCGCGTGTGACTTGACTAAATGTTAAGCAGTGGCTTCATTTTTATAAAATTTGGGCAAATTGCTCAAAAAACTGGCATTTTCGGTGGTTTTCTTTCTGACACTGTTTCTTGAGGGTGTTATATATATTCCAGATGCATGTATATGAAGAAAACCTTGTTATCTTGTTACGTTTTCGGTGTATAGATTAATCCACACATCAGAAGTTGTCGATGAAAAATAAATAATTTTGAATGTTGCTGCAGGAGGACCTGCCTTCACATCTCCTCCATTGTTGTGGGCAGCAAGACTGAAGATCATTCGAGAAACCGCAAGGGGTCTGATGCACATTCACGAGTGCAGTCCAAGAAAGTACGTCCACGGGAGCATAAAATCATCAAAAGTCCTACTTGATGATGACTTGAAACCATATATTTCCGGGTTTGGTCTATCTCGTCTCGTTCCAACCAATCCAAGATCTTCCAATGCTAATTCCATAACACCTAAAAGTTCCAGTAGTACTCTACCAGCTATCATGTACACAGCACCAGAATCTCGAGCTCCAAGCAGCAAGTTGACCCAAAAAAGCGACGTCTATTCCTTTGGTGTCGTGCTTTTAGAGATTCTCACTGGTCGACTACCGGACGGTGGGCCTGATGATGATGGCAAGGGACTCGAGAGTCAAGTTAGGAAAGTGTTTCGCGAGGAAAGGCCGTTATCTGAAATTATCGATCCCGCTCTTCTGCACGAGGTGTATGCTAAAAAACAGGTGGTTGCGACGTTTCATGTTGCGTTAAATTGTACGGAACTGGACCCGGAGTTGCGGCCTAGGATGAGGACGGTTTGTGACAATCTGGACTGCATCAAATTGAATGAAAAGTGAAGTTAGAATGTTGTAAAGATGTGTTGTTTGTCTTGGAAAATGCTGTGTTGTACTAGCTTTTGTGGTACCAACTTTCATACGATTGTATTTCCGGTGTTGCTATCTGATATGAGTTAGTTAAGGAACGCCCGGATATTATTGCCGCTTGTCACCGTAGCAGGTAGCAGTTGTTTTCACTTATTTGAAAAAAAAAATCGAGTGTTCAAATACATAATTTAATTACCTTAAAAAAACATTTTTTCCCCGAAAAATTTATAACTACATGTGGATTTTGAGATAAAGTAGGAAGAAATCGAAAATATTTTATGGATAATTTAATAAAATTTGATAAATGATGAAATTTGAAAGAAGATGGATGGAAAATGATAAGGGGATGCAAGAGAAAAATAAGAATAACTTAAAAGAATACCGAGTTACATCTAGGGTTAAAATGAGAATAAATTTTGGTTAACTCTAGGTTATAATGACATGAAATTTTGATATGATATAAGGAGTGCAACTTTTTGGTATGATACAAGGAGTGCAACTTTTATATGATAGCATAAATACGTGTTTGATCAATGATATACTAAAATAATCAAATCTTAATTCTAAATTAAAAGAAAGTAAAATATTTTAGTAAATTATATCCAAACTAAAAAAATTAGAGTGTAAAAAAACTAATTTACTAAATTTAGATATTTATTTTTCACTTCACGAAGACGATCTCACGAAGTAATTTATATATATATATATATATATATATATATATCTGATCCTATTCGACTAATAAAAAAATATTATGTTTTTTCAAAAATATTACTTTTCATTGGTGATATGTATCAGATCAACACATTTTCATAAAATACCTTTTTTTTTTATTGTTTATGTAATGAATTAATTCTCAAAATTTAGAGAACCACTATGCATAAAATCTAAATATATGTAACTAGAGACCCTAAGGGGGTGTCTAAGTTAGTGAAGTAGGTTAATTTTTGGTCAGAGGCCAGAAGTTTGATTCCCCCTACCAACACCTTTTTGGACTAGCCTGCCACACAAGACTTGTCGGGTTTACCCAGTGCACACCAAAAATAGCGGCTGCGGGTTCCCACGTCACAAAAAAAATAAAAATAAATATTGGTAACGAGAGAGTTGGGTAGTTGACACATTTTTTTTTATCATGTAAAAGGTAAAATTTAAGATAAAATATTGTTTTAAAACAAAAACAAAAATCTCTGCGCTATTGTATAATAATCTATACTATCTATACTATATTATCTATACTATATTATAATATTTGAGGCACCTAGAGAAACCGCTCATGTGGACACCATCTTTTCTTCCATTTTTGCCCCTCCTTCCCTTCTTATATTATTCTATAATTTCATAATAATTACCCTTCCTACCCACAATCCCCACTAAAAAACCTCCCACTAACTTCACTTTCACATAAAATAAAAAAAAAACTTATTTTTTATAATACATTAACTTCAATCATCTCACGACTTTTCAATTTTTATCATATTTTTCATTTGGCTTCTACATTTCTTTTTTCATCTGATTTTTTTTTTCAGTAACATGTTAAGCAAAAGTACAAAAAAAATCAGAAAAATAAAATAATAAAGTGATCGTAACTAAAAATTTTTCGTTGCACATACATGCGTGTGCCATGTTTACTAGTAATAATAAAATGAAGGGGGTGGGTCGCAATTTGAAACTCAATCGTATTCCTTTTCGGATTGTGAACTAAAGAATGGAGACCATAGAAAAGCAAAGTTAGGTAAATCGTAAACGACATGAAATTTAATTATTTCATTTTGAATGGAATTAAATATTTGTATACTGAAAAAGGATGATAAATGATAATTGAAATACTCTACTCAAAAAAAAAAAGAGAATTGAAATACTGAAAATAATTCGAAATTAACCTTAGATGATTTTTTTTAAAAAAATATTATAAACTAGTGAAAGTATTTGCAGATCTTTTGTTCACATACGAACAATAGCTATGGCCCCCCGACCCATTCAAATTCGATCCAGATGCGGTTAGGGCCCATTCATTTTGATGGGCTTATCCTTGTTTCTGTTTATAAATTCTCAATAGTACTGAAATATATGTTTTGCCTAACATATGAAACTAAGTTCATAATTGGTATGAAATAATGAGATGAGAATGAAATGTACATTCCCACTCTCCTTTTTATTTTTGTAAAATATTTTTTTTCTATATTTATTTTATTTCTAAAAATCTAATAATAATAATAATAATAATAATAATAATAATAATAATAATAATAATAACAATAACAATAATAATAATAATTAATATTATATATAAAACAACAAATTATTATATAATTATTTTAGTATTATGTATAATAATTATTATCATGTATAAATATTTATTAGTATTATGATTTATTTATTTATCTATTATTATTATTTATAAAATATTAATTAAAAAATTATTTATTTATTATCATTATGATAAAAATAAATTATATTATTTATTATTATTTTTATGACTAATATTAATAAAATAATAATTATTATATTATTTTTATTATAATAATAATTATTTATTTTTATTGTTTTAAAAAATATTTTAAAAATTATTCATATTAATATATAAGTTAAATTAAATTAAATAGAATACTTTTATAATATTATTAATTTATTTAATAGTAATAATAATAATAATAATAATAATAATAATAATAACAACAACAACAACACATATGAGTAGTAATTATTATTTTTTTAAAATATTTTATTATTAAAATAATTTCATTTCATTTTTTTCGATACCAATCATTGGAATGAAATAAAAGTGTAATTTCATTTATATTATTTCAAAATTGATTCCATTCATTCCTTATTCCATTCTAATGTAACAATCATGCCCTAATTACTTCAACAACAACGATGCATTTGGTAGAATATAAAACTGAAAGAAAAACATAAATTTAGAAAATTGTAATGAAAAAAATGCACAAAATTTCACATTAGTTAATTTTATGAGATAAATCTTATACTCGACCCAACACATGTCAAAAATATTATTTTTCGGTCTATATATGGATCGAGTCAATTTATCTCAAACATAAATATAGATGAAAATGTCTTACCGAGACCTACCCTTATTTTCTCAAAAGAAACTTTTCTAAAATCTAAATAACCAAAAAATATGACAATCACACACATAAATTCGTATTTTGATATTTAAAAACATTTTTCTTTTCCGTATATAATAAAACAGAAATAATTATATTTGAAGATGTAAAATAAAGAATAAGATCTTTTCCAAATAAATGTTAATTTATTTTATAAAAATAAAAATCATTCATCTCTCGGACAAGAAAATAAACAAAAGAAAATAGATGAAGAAATTTTGAAATTTTGAAACAAAAGAAAATAGATTAAGAAATTTTGAAATAATAGAGTGATTCCAATCCAAACAGACCCTAGAGCTGACGTTTCAGCAAGTGCAGTATATACCGCCCAAATTTCATTTTGAAAATTTGCCAATTTCACCATTCTCGCTCCACCGTTTTCAGTTTCTCTTCTCCTTTTCCCTCACTGATCGCCCTACAAATCCACGCACACCACGCCAGACCCACCTCCATTGTTATTCTTAATCAGCACCTTCGATTCCACTCAAGTCCGTAAAGAAAACCCACAGAATAATCGTCTTAGGTATCAAGAAACTTCAAATTTTTTGTGTTTGGATATTTTTTGCATGGTATTGATGTGGTTTTTTGAGCATGATAACGTTTAATGGTGTTTGAAGGTTGTTGATACAATGCCGGAGGCAAGAGATCGGTTATCGAGGGAAGACGACGTAGTGGCGACTTACAGCAGAAGAAGGAACTCGAACACTAGCAATCGAAGCAGTGCGAGAGCTGAATCGCTGATATTTGTTATACAAGATGATGCTGACGAGGAGCAGCGCGCTGAAACTCCGTTTAGATGGCGAGGTACGGGAATGACGGGGACAATGGCGGAGGCTTCTGGTGGTGGTGTTGGCCGTGGGAGGGGAAGTTTTGGAAGTCCAAGAATCGGGCGAGGCGGTTATTTTTTACGGTCACCTGCATCAGTATTTGGGCGTGAAAATTTGTCTCCCATGATTGGCAATGGCCGTGGTCGAGGCGGTTACCGTGGCCGTGGAAGTAGCGTTTTGCCCGCTTGGTATCCAAGAAGACCTCTTCGTGACATCACTGCTGTAGCGAGGGTAATAAACAAATTCCCTTCTTACTTGGAAATGAATTTATCTTGTGATTATGTATTTTGAGAGAAGAAGTGGTTAATTAACTTGGATTTTGGGGGCTTTTGGATGCAACACCGATCTAGTGTTTTGAGTCTCGAAATCTAATCTCCGAGTTAAACTTTTAACCGTTGTTTCTCGTGTTTTGCGACAAGTGGTGCAAAATTTTGGTAGAGTGTTAGTTTTGACTATGTTTTAATGCAGAAACATCCCACGATATTAAATTCTTGAATACACTCTTTTATGTATTTGTGCATAATCTGTCCAATAATTCGATTAATGCATTAGTAGGATTGATTTTAAACAATATTAAGCTGATGTGATTCAGACATTACTTTAACTCTTGCCTGGGACTGCTTATGAATAATTTTCTCAGGGTTTGGAATTATGAACAAGACTCTGTTTCATCATAGGAAGAAATGTTTGTTGTCTACAGTTTGTTGGCATATTATGTTTGTTTGTTTTTGTTTTTGTTTTTCCAGCTGATTGTGTTAAACCCTGTTGAGCTATGTCCATAGAATTTTTGTTCTGTGACAGCGTATCATCTTTCTTTAAGTATATTTATCCTGGTCTTAAATCTTATTTTGTATTTGTTCAGTTGCAGGTCAATGCTTTCACCATATTCATAAATTAAATATTTATTGATTTGAGCTATAAGTTTGTTTACTTCTGGAAATAAATAATAATACCAAGTTTCAAAACTTTCACGGTTGAGTTGCTGTTGTGCCATTCACTAAACTATTCTGAAAGCCTGACAATCCATGTTTCACTGAATCAATATCATCCTTTGATAATCATGTGTTTAATTATGGTATGTGTTCAAATATCCATCCTTATGAATTTTACCTTAATTAATACACTTGTTGGCTTGATAGAGGTTGGATAGATTTTGAGTCTTTGACTTCATGGTGAGGTTCACTTGAGCAGGTAACGATTATCAAATACTTATTCTCTTTCAATGTGTTTACTTTTACGTCAAAATGATTCTTTCCTTAGGCAATAGAGAGAATAAGAGCGCGTCGGGGAGAAGGTGAAGGCCTATTAACTGAGAGTCCTATACTCCAGGACCAGACAGTTCATGATCCTTCTGTGTCTGCATCAGGTGCTCAACTCGAGCACGATATTTCTATGGCATCTCCACACCCAACAATTGGAATTAAGCACGGCCCACCAACTATTGGTAAAGTGCCAAAGATATTGCTTGATATCACAAGACAGAGTGCTGAAGAAACAACTTGCTTAACCCCACAGAGAAAGCTTCTAAACAGCATCGACAACGTAGAGAAAGTGGTCATGGATGAGCTTCGTAAGCTGAAGAGGACACCTACTGCCAAAAAGGTTGAAAGGGAAAAAAGAGTTCGGACGTTGATGTCAATGCGGTGATCTCGACTATTCAATTATTATTCTTTGTAACCTCAATCAAGGTTGAGACCGGGTGGTGTTTTGGAGATGTCAAAGGACTCTGAACTACTGGCACGCGTGGTATGGATGATCATCTCTTGATGATCCACTTCTCTGTTGTATTGATCATCACTTGATGATAGACTCCTACTTGTATTACTCATTCCTTCTTTTGTTTTTTTTCCGAGGATCAAACTCTCTGTATTGATTTGAACATAGCTTCTCTCCAATGTAATACAAACTGCTTTCATGCTGACATCTAGGTTATAGTTTTGGTGAAAATAAGAAAGACATGAATCGATGACGATTTATGACACTGTTATTTTAGGATAACTAATGATGTCATTTGCTTCTGCTTTAGTTTAGGAACATGATTTTGATTCTGAAACATATATAACTAAGGCACTCAAATTTCTGATGTGTTCTGGTGGTTTAGAATATTTCTGCAATATTATTTCCCCACTGTTTTTTCTTGAACCTGTGGATTTGGCAGACGTGTAGAGGTCGACGGTTAAGGTTCAAATGACCTAGTACAAGTACTACTTGGAAACTTGAAGATGCTGAAACTTGAAAGTTTGATGTTAAAGGTGAAGTGTTTTTTGCAGCAAGCTCATGTTTTGGTTTGTTATCCTTTCTTTTTCTTTCTTTTTTTAGGTCGATAACTGGGAGGGTGTCGATCCAATCGAGGTAAATAGGTTATGTGTATTTTACGTGTATCATGTGTTGCATTACATGAAAAATTATGTGGTCTTTTAATAGGCATTGATTAACCTTTGGGTAAGAGCTCGAGGATTGTATGAAACCAACTATTTAATTTGATCTCTCATTTTCAGTAACAAAGAATCAGTTAAATTTCTAGTTAAATTCTATTGTCTAGGTACCATGCATCATTCATGTACAAAGGCATAACCGAGTTTTTGTTATACATATATTCTTCTAAGTTGTGTTACCCGGATTTTAATTGATAATTCATATAAAACTATAATTTTAATCGATAAATTTTTCCATTTAAACTCCCTGTAAATAAAAACTCGAAAATTATAGTTCGCATACTCCTCGATTTGAGTCGGCTGGTAAAGTTAATTTGTAAATCTGTGTTTTAATTTGACTACATAGTGTAACCTAATTTAAGTACTACAAAATACTTGTGCACAAAATTGTTCTTTTAATTTCATACCTACATTGGTCCAACAAATGTCACATTTCATACCCGAAAATGATTAAATACCAAATTTTATTCGGTTGGTACCTAAAATTCATGATCACATGAATTCAACATTAGCTAAGTGTATGTTTGTTGTGCTGTCTTACATATAACATAAATAACCCAATTAATATTTATTGATATCTAAAATCGATAACATTTACACTTCAATTTCAACGAAATACCTATTTTTGACCCAAAAAGATTTGAGAGTTGAAATTGTAAAACAAGTGATATTAATAAGGTGAAACTAAGTTTTGGATTGAAACACATGATTTTACATCATGATATTAGTAAACACGTAGCAAAATAATATTTTTCATAGGACTTCTTGGCTCTTTGTTGTAAATTAAACTTTGAAGATTTGTTCGTGGTAAGATTGTTTCACAAGCAATATTCCTTTCCTGCTTCTTCATTTGAGAGTGTTATTCTCATTTGTTTTTTCAACTGGCCAATAAATTTTTTTGTATCACTATAAAATATGTATCAAGGCATGCATTAGTTGTAATCAATTGATCCAATCAAATGTTTGTCGTTATATAAAAACTTATAATTGATGATGACGATGCAAATTAAATGTTTTAAGCCGTACAATAGCTTAAGTGTCACGTTTCGATTGTTTTATAAAAAAACAATTATCAGGTAAATCAAAATTTTATATTATTTGATTGCTAGTATAACTCATCCCTCATCACAAGGAGAGGGAACTACTATACATATGACAGTTTCAAGCATTGCCATATTATAAGAATCTGTGACATATATGAAACTATACTCAAAATTCAGACTTCAAAAACCATGACCAAAATCCAGCAATACACAGGTCTTTTCCTCATCTGTCTCATTTCGACAATACTGATTCGAGCTATATTCAAGAACAAACGATCTTCTAAACGCCGCCTTCCTCCAAGCCCTCTAGCCCTGCCGATCATCCGACACCTCCATCTCTTAGCTCCAATACCTCACCAAGCTCTAGCCAAACTCGCGTCACGATATGGACCTTTGTTTCACATATACCTTGGCTACGTACCGTGTATAGTTGTTTCATCACAAGAAATGGCGAAAGAAGTTCTCAAAACACACGAAAGCTCCTTCTCGGATCGACCCCAAACAGTTGCCTCAGATTACGTAACTTATGGTTCTCAAGATTTCACATTTGCTCCTCATGGACCTTATTGGAAGTTCATCAAGAAACTCTGCATGTCAGAACTTCTCGGTGGCCAGACATTAGACTTCATGATGCCGATTAGGCGTAGTGAAATGAGGCATCTTGTTGAACTTTTATTGAAGAGTGCCGAGTCTGGTACGCCTGTTGATGTTGGGAAGGAGCTTATCAGAATGACAAACAATGTGATATCTAGAATGATGATGAGTCAAACGTGTTCCGGGGACGAAAGCGCCGCAGGGGAAGCTAGGAAACTTATTCGGGAAACTGCTGAGCTTGTAGGGAAGGTAAATGTATCGGATTATATTTGGTTCTGCAAGAACTTGGACTTACAGGGATTTGGTAAGCGTTTGAAAGACGTCCGCGACAAGTTTGATGAGTTTATGGAGAAGATAATAGAAGAACATCAAAATGCAAGAAGATCAGTGAAGCTAACAGGAACAGGGGAAGAAGTGGGGAGTCATGTGAAGGATTTGCTCCACATTTTACTTGATATTTCAGAAGATAAGAACTCAGAAATCAAGCTAACAAAGGAAAATATAAAGGCTTTTATCCTGGTAATAAACGTGCATGATTTTATTGCGTCTCTTTTTATCTGCATACCTACAAACAAAGGTTAATTTGAGACATTTTTGACCAAACCACAAGTTGTTCTTGTTCTTGTACATGCATATTGTTTCAGGACATATTCGTTGCTGGAACGGATACGACAGCAACCACAATGGAGTGGGCACTATCGGAGCTAATCAACCATCCAAACATAATGCGCAAAGCAGTTCAAGAAATCGACACAATTGTAGGACACGACAAGCTCGTTGAAGAATCCGATATTTCGAACCTGCCGTACATCCAAGCCATTGTTAAAGAAACACTAAGGCTCCACCCTGCGGGCCCATTGATCGGTAGAGTGTCGAGTAAAGACTGCACCATTGGAAATTACCACATCCCCTCGAAAACTAGACTATATGTCAATGTTTGGGCAATTGGCAGGGATGCTAGTCACTGGGAAAACGCACTCGAATTCAGGCCGGAGAGATTCTTGAATGATGATGGGAGCGTAAAAGGGCAGCTGGATGTGAGGGGACAAATCTACCATCTTCTGCCATTCGGGAGCGGGCGAAGGGGATGTCCCGGAACTTCACTGGCATTGCAGGTAGTTCAGACAACCTTAGCAGCCATGATCCGGTGTTTCGAGTGGAAGGTTCATGAGGGAGGAAATGGGGTTGTGGATATGGAGGAAGGGGTTGGACTTGTACTGAAAAGGGCTAATCCTTTGGTTTGTTTTCCAGCGGCTAGGCTCCACTCTATTCCTTTTGGATCTGTGTAACTTTTGAAACTAGAAAAATGAACAACGAAGTATCATTCATTTATTCCTAGAACCAACAATTATCTTTTCTCAAGTTTGATCATGGAGCAATTTCCTGATTCTTGTTCAGATTCTCCTGCTTTAAATCTTCTCTTGTTTTAGTGAGCGATGTTTTCATTATCTTGGATCTTCAATGTACTTTTTACATCTTTGTTTGCCGAATTGTTATTTTTCATTTGTTCTAAGTGACAATTTGATAAGTTAAAAGTAGTCAAGACCGAATCATTGATGTCATTGTATGCTCAAATTAATAATAAATTAAATTGTCCTAGATAGATATTATATTTTTGTTTTTTCCTTTTATTTTTTTTTATTTCAACATTTCAAATTGCAGTATCTCGTTAATTTTTTAAATTATGGTATGATCTTCATATGAATATGATTAATGCAAATTACAGTGTTACCCTTCATTACTTTTTACAGCTAAAATATTACCCTATGTGAATATAAATAAAATTAATCAGAAAAAAGATTGTACAAACACACAACACATACGTCGGTGTACTAAAATATATAATGATACTCCATGAGTGGGCTCATTGCATGCTTGAGTCCAATGGAGGCCCTAAACCAAGGACTAAGGACTACTTAATGTCCGAGTCTCATTCTAAGGGATAGAGTTGGCCCATGTAATTTAGTGTTGAAGAAGAAGCATGTTGGCTCCCATGGCGTGATAGAGAGCCCCATCAAGTTGAACCCTTGCCATATGGGTCCATAGGATGAGCCGAGAGCCTATGCCAACATAGAACATAGAGGTGAAATTGGATGTGGGGAGTATAGAGAAACGAAGTGGAGGAGGGGTCGCCCACCTCATGACTCATGAGGGTGAGCCCTATGGTAGGTTAAGCTCGGCTTTGTGTATTGAGTTGTCTCGGGAGAGCGAGCCCTGAATGAAATGCGCTAGTCCCCCACAATGTGTCGTAGACCCTTACCTTGCCTTCTATAAATACGAGTTTGCTCACTTCATTTGCATATTATTCAATTTCATTTCGAGGGCGTCCAAGCTCTTCTTTATTCTTATTCGTTCGCGTATTTGACTAAAGCGTCGGAGGAGCTACGACGGGACCCCTCTAACACTCTTTAATTGATTTCAAGTTCACTTACGGAGTTGAAGTTAGGGCTTAAATTGGACTCAAATCATCAAATTTTAATGAATATCATATAATTTGAGGATATAATGGACGATATACAATTCAGAATTCATAATAATAATAATAATAATAATAATAATAATAATAAGTTGTGACAGATTGACTCCAAAATTGACTTTTCATTTTTTATAACGTGAAGAATAATCTGTTACAATTTAATCTCGAGCTCGTCGCATCGTCCTCAATTTAGGACAATGTAGCTGGACAAGCAATATGTCATCAAGGACTTCGTTCAATTTTTTGACAATAACTCCTATGAGACGGTCTCAAGGGTTATTTTTTTTAGACGTTAATCTTATATGAGTTATCCATTAAAAAATATTACATTTTATGTCAAAAATATTACTTATTATTATAAATATGGGTAGGATTGACCCGTCTCACGGATGAGACCATCTCACAGGAGTGTTACTCCAAATTTTTTTTAGGGAAGGGTAGTTGCTGACGTCCGCAAACATCAAAGGTCCAAAATCAATTGCAAATCAAATCAATTGATATGGAATTGATTTAGGGCCATTCGATCTGCCTTCGGGTAGCCACCCGACAGGCAACATTGACCAATTCTTTTTTTAGACTCCATTCAATTTTGAGGTCATTAGTAAAGAATATAAATGATGAAATACAAGAACCCACTTTATTTAGATTTTAAAATGGATCCAATAATCATTATATCATAACAACATGTGAAGCAGTCTCACGATTAATTTTGTGAGATGAAGTTTCGATTCGATCCGAACTGACATAATAATTACTTTTTATGCAAATATTACTTTTTAATATAAATATGAATAGGATCGATCCGTCTCACAATATAGATTTCATGAAACTATCTCGCAACTCAATTATATATCGAGTTATCAGTTCTCAATCATAATAGAGTTTATAAAATTAAATTAAAACTTAAAATTTCTTTAAACCTTTGTTTACTCGTAGATAGAAACTATTCGTACTTCTCGGATAATTCGGTCCTACCCATGGGGTATTACTCCATGGGTGATGTGGACTTTTGTGATTGGTGCAAATTATGTGGGACCCACATGATTATGTGAGACCCACATGATTTGCACCAATCACATACTTTCACCTACCCCATGGGGTAATACCCATGGGATATGATCGAACTAATCGTACTCCTCCTAGTCCTAGTCCTAGTCCTAACTTCAATCAGACCTTGGATTGTTCGGTCCTACCCCATGAGTTTTACTCCATGGGGTACGTGTAGGCATGTGATTGGCCAATTCATGTGGGCCCCACATCAATTGACGTGGGCTCCACATGAATGGACCACCCATGGGGTAGGGTCGAACAAACCATCAGACCTTTAACAAGTTTCTTCTTCTTCTTCTTCTTCTTCTTATTATTATTATTATTATTATTATTAGTTTGTCGATAATAAATTGGGGCGTATAGTATTAGCCAATAATTTGTTAAACTCCGAATTCGTTTTTTTTTTTCCAGACTTACATGAAAGCAGTCAAGCACGGATAAGTAAGGCCGTCAATTTGGGTTAGGCCCGTCGGGTCGACTCGATTTTCCACACCAACCTGCGGCCTGGATTTTTTTTATATGATATATATGTATTTTTTTTAATGAAAGTTGTGAATTTATATTGTATTAATTACTTTATATAAAATTTACACATGTGAAATCAATAATTTAAATTTTTTTAAATATGTTTCGATTAATATGTATTTATGAAATGGAATTTATATTTAATTATAATAATTTTTATTTATTTATTTATTTTTAATTATAACTAGTTAACCCGTGAGCCAGCTCGCCTAATCCGCAACCCACCTTGATTTGGATTGGGTCGAGGATTTTCAACCTACGGAGATGATGAGTCGACCCGCTACAACTCACCCAACAATGAGTTTTGGTGGGCCGGTCCAGCCCATCATAGGTTGACCCGATCCGTTTGACAACTTTACGGATAAGTCAACTTTCTTATTTGAACTTATTACCATAAAAATATTATTAACCATAAAGTACATGAAATGATTTTAATATTTATTAAATGAAAATTTTAACACGAATGAAATTTTAGAATGATTTATTAATTATATTAAAATATTGAGTGTTTATTATTGAACATATTATTTTAAGATTATTATGAAATAATAAATATAGTGAGCATATATGGCAAAATGGCCCCTGCCTTTGTTCTTAATTTCATGTTGATATCATGTCCGAATTTTTATCCTTTATTTTATATTTTGGATACCTTTTTTGTCCCATCCTCCATGTATCCTATCATATATCATTTTCAAAAGTATCCAATATGATATATAATCGGTGTAAAACATATATTTGTAACACAATTTTACGGATCTATATCTGATGTGTCGACTTGATCTATATTTATAATAAAAATAATATTTTTGATATAAAAAAATAATATTTTTTATGAGTCGTATAATTAACTCATGAGTCAATGAGACGCTGCCATTAAGTTTTTATGTTTACATAAAATTCATTTTTCTATGTTTGAAACATTCAAAGTCAAACCGAACAAATTTTGCTTGGACGTTGGAACTACCCTAATAAAAACCAAACAGATCAAACGATGTAAAAAATATTCAAAATGCCAGGAATAATGGAAGCAACTGGTTAAGAAAGCTGAATAAACTAAGCCTAAATCCATATATTAAATACCAAACTCACTGTCAATACAGGGAAATGGAACTACATGTTAAACATTTTCAGACACTGCCGGCTCCAACAATCAATGAACGTTGAATGAAAACAACCTATAAACATCTTGATTCTGCTAAAGAATTTTTCAAACTCATGGTACATCACACTCCTAATATATAAAAATCTAGGATGTATATCAAGTTATACTCATAATTCTGGGCTCAAAATCCATGGCTTCAATCAGGGAATATATTGGTCTTTTCCTCGTTTGGCTTATTTCGACGATACTAATTCGAGCAATGTTGAAGAAACGATCATCTAAATGCCTTCCCCCGAGCCCTCTAGCCTTACCGATCATCGGACACCTTCATCTGTTAGCTCCAATACCTCATCAAGCTCTAGCCAAACTCGCGTCGCGTTATGGACCCTTGATTCACATATACCTTGGCTCAGTTCCTTGTTTAGTTGCTTCATCACCGGAAATGGCAAGAGAAGTTCTCAAAACACACGAAGGCTCCTTCTCGGATCGACCCCAAACAGCTGCCACGGATTACTTGACTTATGGTTCTCAGGATTTCTCATTTGCTCCTTATGGACCTTATTGGAAGTTCATCAAGAAACTGTGCATGTCTGAACTTCTTGGAGGCCAGACGTTAGACCTAATGATGCCGATTAGGCGTAGTGAAATGAGGCATCTTGTTGAACTTTTTTTGAAGAGGGCCGAGTCTGGTACTTCTGTTGATGTTGGGAAGGAGCTTATCAGAATGACAAACAATTTGATATCTAGAATGATGATGAGCCAGAGGTGTTCGGGGGACGAAAGTGGAGCAGGGGAAGTCAGGAAACTGATTCAAGAAACTGCTGAACTTACAGGAAAGTTTAATCTATCAGATTATATTTGGTTCTGCAAGAACTTGGACTTGCAGGGGTTTGGTAAGCGGTTGAAAGACGTGCGCGACAAGTTTGATGAGTTGATGGAGAAGATTATAGATGAACATCAAGAAGCAAGAAGATCGGAGAAGCAAAAAGGGGAACAAGTGGGGAGTGTGAAGGATTTGCTTCACATTTTACTTGATATATCAGAAGATAAAAGCTCAGAAATCAAGCTAACAAGGGAAAATATAAAGGCTTTTATCCTGGTAACAAACATGGGTTTATTATCTTTTTTTACTAGCATGTTTTGTATTATTGTAAAGAAACTCAAGTCATTTTTAACAGAAACATACATTGTTTTTGTACATGTATCAGGACATATTCGCTGCCGGAACAGATACATCAGCAATCACAGTGGAGTGGGCATTATCAGAGCTAATCAACCATCCAAACATTATGCAAAAAGCAGTTCAAGAAATCGACACCATCGTAGGACATAACAAGCTCGTTGAAGAATCCGATATCCCAAACCTTCCATACATCCAAGCCATCATCAAAGAAACACTAAGGCTCCACCCCACAGGTCCATTAATTGTCAGGGAGTCGAACAAAGACTGCACCATTGGAAATTTTCACATCCCATCTAAAACTAGACTATTTGTCAATGTATGGGCGATTGGAAGGGATGCTAGTCACTGGGAAAACACACTCGAATTCAGGCCTGAGCGATTCCTGAATGATGATGGAAGTGTGAAAGGGCAGCTGGATGTGAGGGGACAAAACTACCATCTTTTGCCATTCGGGAGCGGGCGAAGGGGATGCCCTGGAACTTCATTGGCATTGCAGGTCGTTCAGACAACCTTAGCCGCCATGATTCAGTGTTTCGAGTGGAAGGTTGAGGGAGGAAATGGGAGTGTAGACATGGAGGAAGGGATTGGATTAACACTGCCAAGGGCTAATCCTTTGGTTTGCTTTCCTGTGGCTAGGCTCCATCCTGTTCCTGTTTCATCTGCATGACTTTTGAAAATGTTCATTTATAATTATATGAATGGTTTCCTTACAAAGAAAACATAATTCTGGCTTGCTTTTCAAGGTTGACAATTAAATTTCATGTCAAATCACAATAACTTTCCTAAATATTTTAGTCTTTAAATATTTGTTACAAAAATGGGTTCTAAAATGCAAGATGGGATAAAATAATTTTTCTTTCTTTTGACAACTTAACTTCGAATTTAAGAGCATCTTTCCGGCGGATGTGGGAAGTGTGAGAATAAGTTCCTCAATAGATTAGAATTGAATGTCATATGTGAAAGGTATGGTGTTTTCTCTAAAGTAAAACAAATGGAATCGCTTTTAATCTTTTTGATGAAGAAAGTATTAATATTTGCGCCTCAAAGCTGAAGTAAATAAAAGTGGAATAAAGTCTAAAAGCATCTTTATTGCCAAGAATCATGCATGTTATCACCTCTTCTCTAAAGCTTCATCATGCTTAGTTTAGTTAGTCATCTCTTGGAATTTAAACCCTTCCATCTTCTTATTTTGAATTCACTCATGGCGAAGTAATCGAATTTCAAGTCACACAAGTCATCGGCATCTCCTTCACCTCCGACTAAGCTTCGGATTCAGAAATCATATTCACTTGGACTTGTATCGATTGCGATAATAATGCGTGTTACAACATGATAAGGATGTCGAATTTCCAATAAAGGGTTTGATTATAAGCCTCAAATTTTCAATAAACAAATCAAAGAATCTCAAAAAAGCCAGAATGCCACGGGTTTTTTAAGTCCAAAAGACAACCTTTGTCATCATGCATGGGCCATTATAACTACTTTTGATAAATTGCAGCATATTTGAAGCTTTTGTTGCCAATATTCTAGATTTTTTGAGGTTTTAATAAGCATAAGTAAAGTTGGCACCTTGAAGAAATGCGTTTAAACAAAGCAAAAATGCTCATACCTTTCTAATCATTTCACACTACCTGGTCCTTTAATCAACCCTTAAGTTCAATGAAACTTCATGCAAATCAAGAATATGATTAGCTGGTGACACAGAGGCAGTGAGAAAGAAGTCCAGAGTTTAAATTTACAAAAAGGTGATGAATTCTTGGCACGTAAAAATAGGATTTCCTGTGTAAAGTTTTTTGTGGTCTAGCTAAAGCTGATGCGTGTTTTTATCCATTGTTCCAATAATCCAAGGTCGAAAAACCAAATTCGAGCTAGAAAAATTGGCTCTCCCGAACCGAAAAAACATTAAGAAATTTGATTTACGTGATGAACACTCGTGCACCTTCAAACCCTCCGCAAGATGACTACAAGATAAAAGAAACAAAGCCACAGCTAGGCGAGCGGTGGCCTCATGGAGGAGTTCGAGGTGGTGGAGGGTGGATTAGCAGTGACAGGGTCCCGAGCACGTATGATCTTGTGGAGCAAATGTATTATCTATATGTTCGCGTGGTGAAAGCTCGAGACCTCCCTCCTAACCCTGTGACAGGAAACTGTGATCCTTATGTGGAGGTGAAGCTAGGGAACTACAAGGGTAAAACTCAGAGATTTGAGAAGAAAACTAATCCTGAGTGGAATCAAGTGTTTGCATTCTCGAAAGAGAAGATTCAGTCCTCTGTTCTTGAAGTGTTTGTTAGAGACAGAGAGATGGTAACAAGGGATGATTACCTTGGAAAAGTTGTGTTTGATATGAATGAGGTGCCCACAAGAGTTCCACCAGATAGCCCTTTAGCCCCTCAATGGTATCGCCTTGAAGATCGTCGGGGCGAAAATAAGTTGAAAGGGGAAGTTATGGTGGCAGTTTGGATGGGGACACAAGCTGATGAAGCTTTTCCTGAATCCTGGCATTCGGATGCTGCGTTAGTGCAAGGAGAAGGCGTCTTTAGTGTCAGATCAAAGGTGTATGTCTCGCCTAAACTGTGGTACTTACGTGTTAATGTGATCGAGGCACAGGACGTGGAATCAGAAGACAAGAGCCAGCTCCCACAGGTGTTTGTTAAAGCTCAAGTTGGGAACCAGATACTCAAGACTAAGCTCTGCCCAACCAGAACCACCAATCCGTTTTGGAATGAAGATTTGATCTTTGTTGCTGCGGAGCCTTTCGAAGAGCAACTATTCCTCACTATCGAGAATAAGCTGAGTGCATCTAAAGATGAGCTTGTTGGGAAGGTAAGCTTGCCGTTAACTATCTTTGAGAGGCGTTTGGATCACCGGCCAGTGCATTCTCGTTGGTTCGATCTTGAGAAGTTTGGGTTCGGTGTTTTGGAGGGAGATAGAAGAAAGGAGCTAAAATTTTCAACAAGGGTTCATTTGAGAGCCTGTCTTGAAGGTGGATACCATGTACTAGATGAGTCCACTATGTATATCAGTGATCAAAGGCCAACTGCTAGGCAACTGTGGAAACAGCCAATTGGGATACTTGAAGTAGGGCTCTTGAGTGCACAAGGGCTTCTACCGATGAAAACCCGAGATGGAAGAGGTAGTACAGATGCTTACTGCGTAGCTAAATACGGGCAGAAGTGGGTAAGAACTCGAACCATAGTCGATAGCAATAGCCCCAAATGGAACGAGCAGTACACTTGGGAGGTGTATGACCCCAGCACGGTGATCACAATCGGAGTTTTTGACAACTGCCACTTGGGAGGGAACGAGAAACCAGCAGCCGGCGGTGGTTCCGGAAGGGATTCAAGAATCGGTAAAGTAAGAATCCGGCTCTCCACTTTAGAAACTGATAGGATCTACACCCATTCTTACCCACTCCTTGTGCTGCAACCATCTGGTTTAAAGAAAACAGGCGAACTCCAGATAGCGTTTCGATTCACTTGCCTCTCATTAGCACACATGGTGTACCTTTACAGCCGGCCATTACTCCCCAAAATGCACTACCTGCATCCCTTCACAGTCAGCCAATTAGACAGCTTAAGGTATCAAGCCATGAACATTGTGGCGTCAAGACTCGGAAGAGCCGAGCCACCGCTGAGAAAAGAAGTGGTCGAATACATGTTAGATGTGGATTCTCATATGTGGAGCATGCGCAGAAGCAAGGCCAACTTCTTTCGAATCGTCTCCCTCTTTTCGGGCCTCATCTCCATGAGCAAATGGCTTGTCGAGGTCTGCCAATGGAAGAACCCAATCACCACCATTTTAGTCCACATCCTCTTCTGCATACTCATCTGCTACCCTGAACTAATCCTCCCCACAACATTCCTCTACATGTTTCTGATCGGACTCTGGAACTTCAGACACAAACCAAGAAACCCACCACACATGGACACCAAAATCTCTTGGGCAGAAGCAGTGCACCCAGATGAACTAGACGAGGAATTCGACACGTTCCCCACGTCTAAACCTCAAGACATCGTCCGGATGAGGTACGACAGGCTCCGAAGCGTGGCGGGGAGGATACAGACGGTCGTGGGAGACATGGCCACGCAGGGGGAAAGGTTTCATGCGCTGCTGGGGTGGAGGGACCCGAGGGCGACGAGTATATTCGTGGTTTTCTGTCTCTGTGCGGCGGTTGCCCTGTATATAACTCCATTCAAGATTGTGATTCTGTTGGGGGGCTTGTTTGTGCTCAGGCACCCAAGATTTCGAAGCAAGATGCCCTCCGTCCCCAGCAATTTTTTCAGGCGATTGCCCGCTCGTGCTGATAGCATGTTATAGAAAAAGTTTTCAACTTTGCCTGAATCTTATAATGTATCTTTAATTTGCCTTATTTGTTATCTTCCATTTGCAGTCATGTCTGCATGAACTCCCCTTTGTCCGTTTGATTTCTGTTATTTACATTTTGGTTGGCCTTACAGTATTTCCATTCATTTTACGTATTATTCGGATATCGATGTGAAATGGACTATGAAAACTATACCTGGTCTCACAAAATACATAAATTTTGTGATAATCTTTCTATTTTGTAAAGAAACATATGATAATTAAACATTTATGACCAAAATATAATTTTTAAAAATGTCAAATTTGATATCTGTATTTTATTTATTTATTGTTGATGAATATTTTTAATCTAGTGACCCACATTATTGCAACTTTTGCTATTTTATCTCCTTCTTCATTAGTTTGGATGAACAAAAAGTTTCCTTTTTGGTCGGTCTAACTTATTACAAGTTTTTATAAAAAAAGATTTCGGATTTCATTCCAATATATATTATATATCATACATAACTTTCATTATGTGTATTTATTAGTAATTTTAGAATATTTTATTAACCTCTCCCATTTTCTCTCAACTAATTATTAACCTTTCATTTGTTTATCTATAGTTTTAGATATAATTTGATAAACTAATTATTAAAAAAAATATATTATTCATTAAAAACACATAATAATAATAATAATGATGATGTATTTTATAAATACAAGGTGTGTGCAGTGTAGCATACTAGTATGTATATTGTGTATTATTAAAATTAAAATTTTAATGTATAGATTCAAAAAACAAAAAATTATAATGTATAATGTATAATTATTATCTTTAATCGGGTACCCGGGTCTTTTAATAATCGGGCCGAGTCTGGACCCATATTTATGTCCATTGCCTTTTGTGACCCCTCCAACTGAAACTTCTTACGCTTCAATAATTTCCTTCATCCTCAACATTCACAACGGTTAAAGTTCCATTTATGCCCCTACTGATCCACGCGCCACCTCGATGATGGATTCCGCCACCGAATCGCAACCGGAGCAACCACCGTCCACCCCCGTAGCTCCCACGTACTATCTCCACCCCCGCCGCGAGCCTTTCGAGCACGGCCTTCTCCCCATTCCCAAACTTATATTCTCCGATGGCACTCAGACACTATCCCAAATCAAATCTACGCTCCTCTCGTCGGATTCTAATTACCGGGTCAGCTCGGAAACGCTTGCCCGAGTGTTGCAGGTCCCCATAGATCACGCCCGGCTCCTGCTCGAAACCCTTTCCTCTGTTCTCCACAAAGATTCCGATCCTTTGGTGAATGCTAGGGTTCCACAAGATATCGATGAAGTCGGAGTTAATGTGTTTGATTTGTTGGTTTTCTTGTATATACAGAGTTATAAGAGGTTGCTGCCTAAAGGGCACAAGGACTCTGCGGCAGTTGCTGATGTGTGGCCTTCAACGTCGGCTTTTGATGGGTTTTTATCTGCTCTCTCACCATTGCAGGTGCTAAATTTCTCTAATTTTTATGTGTGTGCTTTTTGATGTGCAATGTGGGTGAATTATTTTTGGGTTGAAGCTGGTTTATTGAGATATGAAAGTGATTTTATGTTTTAGTTGATGTTTTTTTTAGTGTGTGTTAGCACGTGATGCCAGATATTGTTGGGGATATATTGGAAATGCATATTGAATTGAAATGTTTTGACTTTAGGCGGGGTTGTGAATTTATTGAGAAGTGAATGTGGATTTATATTTCGAACATTTGGTTTATTTATGTATGTGTTTATTCATTTTACTTATGATTTGTGTTAATATGAGTTGCTCTTAATTTCCTATGGTCCTGCGGTTAAGAGATGATAACTTTCATTTTACTTGTGATTAACATATAATTGTGAATTTATTATCATTATTAATATGCATGGTTCGATATATGGCAGTTAGTACGCAGCAATAGTCGAAGGTTTATGCCATCACAAGCCGATGAAGAAGCTCATCAGCTATCATATTTGCAGAAACACCTTGGCAATATTTTATCCCTTTTGGCTGACTCTGTGGAAGGGGAAGATGATGAATCAATGGTATATCCTTCGGATTATATAGCGTTAATTTCAATTCTCTGTTAAATAATTATGTTAAGATGGCCCCATCATCTGTTGTCTTGTCCCTAATGCTGTCTGTTTTACTGGATGGTTTTGTTCTATGGTCTAATAAAACTTGTTCATGTTCTAGTTGGCATGTTTTCTTGAGCTGTATACTATAACTCAGTAATCTTTTGTTCCAGGTTCTATCCATGGATAGATTTGAGCATCTTGGATTTCTGATTTATTTTGGTGAAAAAGGATCCGAGAGAATCCCCTTGTGCCAGAATACTCCGTTTTTTGCGAATTCGGATCCTGACATGCCTGATGTTCCTGTCCCTGCATCACAAGTTCTTGACTGGCTTCTTCAAAATATATCTACTACCCTGGAACACATAGCTGATAGAGTATCTCCAAAAGAAAATGTGCCCAATAGTTTTTCTGATCAGGATGTTCCTATGGCTGATATCAATACAAGTTCAGCAAAGCTGTCAAGCAGTCCTCGAGGTCCAAGTTACATCGAGGGGGTCTCCAAATCATCAGTTGTAAAACAAGCATCTGATCTCAAGGGCACATCTGTGAAGGTGAAAAGCAGCCATCTTTACTATTCCTTTTACTTCTGTCAGCATTTTGGCTGAAACATTGCCAAGATTTCCATCAAATTTCTTTTTCTGTAAAATTCTGGTCATTTGAATTTTTTAATCATGGGATATTGAGATTCTCTACATTTGTTGAGTAAATTATCTGAAATTTAAAGTAACTGCTTTGTAATTGTCAAATTCTATTATTCGTGGAAAGTCATCCATGTTGAGAGGAAAAATGATAAGTCACTATAAGTATATATTTGATGATATTGATGAAAGTTTCTTCAATTTTGATGACTTAAGTGGTTCTTGCGTTGATAAATCAAGCATCTTGTTCCTCATTTATATAATTTTCATTCACCATGCGCCTACTAACTATGTAGTGTATGTTTTCTCAGGTTGTAAATTGCCACGAATCAGCAATTTACATATTGGCACCACTAAAATATGCCACTGTCTATGGATGCTCTGATGCCACAATTGTTCTGGGAGCCATTGGGAAGGTACTGCATGGTTAAACCTAATAATATGATTCTAATTGCATATACGTGTAGTTCTGGTGTTGATTTTTCAAATAACTAGCATTGTATTTAGATTGCCATGATGGTAACTCCAGCTATTACCTTGTATTTGATCTATCATATTGTGTGCTAGAAGTGATCAATAACTTAATTGCCTAAGCACACATGTTTATGATATTTGTTTCCATATCATTTACTTGTTGATTTATTTTGACCGAGTACTTGAGATGCTGACATCAGAAACTTCTTATTCCTGCATTATTGCACTTAATAGGCCGTCAGAGTCGAACATTGTGAACGTGTTCATCTAATCACTGCAGCAAAACGCATCTGCATTGTGAATTGCCGTGAATGTCTGTTCTTCTTAGGGGTAAACCAGCAACCCCTTGTTGTTGGAGATAACCATAAGTTGCAGGTGGGTTTCAATTTATTTTGGTACTTAAATCTATTCATTGTTCTGTAATCACCTATCCATTTTGAGTTATAATTCTCTGGGTTAATAAGCCTGTCTGTTAGTGTTTATACTTTCATAGTGCATAGACTTTGCGCATATTCATGCATCTTGTTAACTTTGGAAATGAGTTATAGAAGTTATTCCTTTCCTTTATGTTCCCAAACATTTTCATTCAGATTTTGTTTTCTTTTTCTGTTTAACTAATGACAGGTAGCACCATATAATACATTCTACTCACAATTGGAGGAGCACATGAATCAAGTTGGTATTGATCCAAAAATCAACAAGTGGGATGAACCTGTAGTACTTGGAGTGGTCGATCCACACGACTCATTATCCCATCCAGCTGGTGTTGCAGATGTTCAAGCTGAATCTGCCATCCGCCTTGACCCAGATCAGTATACTAATTTTGTGGTATGCGTGTTAATTGGTCTTCTACCTGTGTCATCAAATTCTGTAGATGGATTGCACATATTTTTTTGGGCGGTCTATGTTTTTCATTTTTTTTTTTGAAGTTCCTACTTGTTTCATGTTTTTTTTTGGAAGTTCCTACTTTTGTGATGCAATTAATGTATGATTTGGTGACGCGCAGATACCAAACTGTTTGGGAAGTGAACAACCTGGTTCTACCAAAGACAATCCATTCCCTTTGCCTGATGCCTATCTTGCATCACAGCAGAAAAATGTATGTTCAAGTACTGAGATGACACCTATGGATACAATTTCAGGCTCCCCTTTACTCTGGTTCTTTTTCAGCTATTTTATCAACTGAAATCTTGAAATGATTGTTTGCTTCTATTTTATTGAACCTCAGCACAAAAGTTTGGAAGAAGTCAAGCAAATCTTGAGGGAAACTCAACTTGAAGAGAGCCGTAAACGAGAACTATCTAGTGCTATCCACTCGTGTTTTAAAGATTGGTTATATGGTAAAATCTGTTACAATATAGAGACATTTTTATTTACTTTCCATGCGACTATACGTTAAACGTGATGCAACTTTATATGAATGGACAGCATCAGGAAATATCAGGCAGCTTTACTGCTTACCGGGCGAGTAGTCGCATTTACAGTAGCTGGAAGATAACTTGATTCAACCCGTTGAAGTCCCTCTTGCCATTTTTATTGATGCTAGAGGTTCTGGGACTTTGATGGTGTTTAGTGAGGAGGTTTTCAAGCGTTGGTAGATTGCAATCAAATTGAACACATATAAAAGCTGAATTGTATTTGTACTATTGTGTTGCCAGAATAATGGTGCTGTGAAATTCAAGTATAGGTTTCTGAGGGATGAAAAATACCTGAATTCTCAGAGTGGAAATTCCTTTTAACAGCCTCTTTTTTCCAAGTCTTATATTACCCCATCTTGCTTTGCGAAAATGGTTGATCAATATAATAAGATTTTTTTTTGAATATTTTATTAACATTATTTCATTTAAAATGCATATATGTGAATTAAACTTATATTGAAGTAGTTTATGTAATTAATTTGGTTAATTGATAGATGACTCTTTACTTTATATTTAATTAAATTTTAAAATAAGTTTAAACACTTTCATAAGTATATCATAAGATAATTAACAAAAATTTAAAGTGCCTTTAAGTAAATGTCACGTCATATATGTATATATATATATATATATTTCAATTCAATTATAAAAAATACTATTTATTACAAATATTTGTTTTTTGTTAGTTTAATTTATATATGATGGAATATGTTAAAAAAAATAATTAGCACAAATTTCAAATTTTTTGCAAGTATTATATAAAAATTATTTATTCGTTTTTAAAACCCATTAAAGATATAAAATATAAAAAATAAATTAATTGAGAAAAAAAATAAAATTTTGGACGCAGGAGATTGCTTCATGAAGCTACAGTGCAGTGTCAGCCTCAGTCCAAGTTCATCAAAAGTTGATTTATCACCAAATACATGAAAATCAAACACTTCATACCCATACATACAAGGAAAGCAAACTAAACAATACGTAGGCATAATTCTTCATTTACAGATATCAGCCATTCTACCCTTTTCCGAACATGGAAAACAATGCACTCTATGCAACCCAAAATGTCTCCATTCCTCGACTCCGGAACCAAAATCCACTCAATTTACATTCAACAATGAACTAATTGTGAAGGTAGCCAAGTGCTAGCTTGTTGGAGACAGTTGAAATAGCTTCTCAGCTTGATCCGGGAAGAAAGTAATGAACAGAAATGCACCTGGGACGTGATCCACATAAGACGAGTTAAAAAAATTGAGGAACAATACTCAAGAAAACTTGAACTTGGTCCTTTTGAACTTACAGACAAGTACAGTCCCTAGTACGGCAGAAATTTTGCCTTGTATGGTGACTAAACCGGCCTTTCCTGCATCTTTAAGCTCCGTCGAACCAACAGAATCAAATGTCCCTATCATAGTATAATCTTTTGTTATTCAATACTGCTTAAATACATTACCAAGATTTTTGAATAAGCAGAAATGCACCTGTTGTCACAGATTGAAGGCCTGATGTTATACATGCTATATTCTGATATCCAGCTTCCTCTAATTTGTAGGTGGCAGAGGCAGACCTTAAATGGATGTAGAAAAAAATTTAGCTTTGATTCTGTTAAAGTTTCTGGACATACAAAGACCAGGGATAGATCACAAATCAAGCCGTATCAAAGAAGTATAAATTATAATATTAATATTATCGATAATAGCGGGTTCCAAATTGTATCTTGGATCTCAAACTAGTTTCTTGATAGAGCAAAATTAATCACTATTACACATAAACAAGAACAAAGCAAAAAGCTTTTCGAGTTACCAGAATAGCAACAAAATTATTCTAGTGATAACAAAACTAGTTTTTGTATTTCTAATATGTTTCATTAATTCCACAGATAGAGCTGTATTTATCCACAAGTTGAAAGGATTCGACAACAAGAACCCGAAGCTGCATTCTCGTTTGAACAAGATGTTGAAATATTGCCCACATCGATAGGATAGAGTTCCTGGGAGCCCTTTATATAAACAAGGGCAACTCTCACCTCTTGAGCTAGCTTTTGAGGTGAGTTAGGTCCAAGTCAATTTTTAACATGGTATCAGAGCTCGGGTTCCACCGTTATGTGTTGGACGACCCATAGTGGTCACCCGTTAATATCTCCACGCTACAATCGTTTCATTCCTGGGCGTGAGAGGAATGTGTTGGGTGTCTTAGTTTGTGTTCCACATCGGTTGACTAAATAACATGAGAGCCCTTAATATAGACAAGGGCAACCCTCACCTCTTGAGCTCAAGGTGAGTTAGGTCCAAGTCAATTTTTAACATGGTATCAGAGCCCAAACCCTCCGTGTGTGTTGGACCGCCCATAATTGGACTGCCTATAGTTAGGCCACCCGATAATATTGTCTCACAGGATAGATTTCACAAGATGTCTCTATCAGAAGCCAATTAGAACTGCCTTAACCGGCAGCAGATCAGAATTGTCTCAGCCGGAAGTTATCTCGATCAGAAGTGAAATAGAGTTCGTCTCAACGTGAAACAGAATAAATAGACCAGTGTTGACTAGCATAGCTTTCAACCAGCTGAGACAACATCAGGAAAAAAAAACAGCAAAAAATTATTCGGAAAACGAAAACTTCCGGTATAAGACAAGTTTTTCGATGAGATAAAATAACTTGTATCTACTAGTTTCCTTTGGTCTTACTCTATCAACCAGTTTCCTGATGCAGCTATACATAAGAACAAATTAAGTATAAAAAAAAACATGGAGAATTGCAAAATATCATCAAAACCAAGAAGTGATGGTGGAAACAGAAGAGAGACAAGCCAAAAAAGTTAAAAGACATTCATTTCATAGTCAACTGAAGAGTAGTCACTCACCAACATGTTAGAGAGATTATTGTCATAAATCATCGGGACGATATCTTTGCATATAACATTAACAATATAAGCATAGGCAATCCTTATGCATGGTCAATTAAGCTTTATCATAATACCAGAGTGTGGTGATTTGTATGCGTAGTTCCAATAGTGCGGGCTCTATGAATGTGATAACAGAGAGCAGTTGGCTGTTTGTACTAGTGATTTGAGTGTTTTAATTCTAATCCTAGAATTGTGGTGAAGGCTTCAGAGATCCGCGTAAATCCAGAATCATCAGAGCATTTTTTTGGTGATAGAGAGTTTCCACATTTTACTTTTTTGAGACAACTTCAATTTGTTCTAACTTTATACTGGTAGAGATGCATTTTCTCCTTCCATCACTCAACGCTTTTAAAACTTACAAAACATTTTTCTTGTATTGTTTAACAGCTTCGGCTCTAGCAGTCACAAGAGTTGACAAAACATACACTACTGCAAGTTTTTGATACAGGATGGCCTCTCACGACACTTTCTACACGAATTAAACATTAAAATATTGAACAAATAAAAAATGCGACCAAAGATTTGAAAAATTAAACATAACCTTTTGTTCAAACTTCATTCCAACATGTGTGTCTCACACAACAAAGGATGCAATCAGCAACTTCAATTACAAGTCAAATACAAATAATGCTTAAAAAAAAGTGATTATGGACTTTTCTTCACAAAGTTTAAGCACTTTTTTTAAGCATCTGCAAACACTACCTTTATTAGGGTACTCCTCGGCACAGTTGAGGAGGTGAATAACAAATAATTGTTCTTTGTTAATCTTGTTTCATACTTTCAGAAAATTAACAGCAAAAAGAAGCTATAAACGAATTAAGAAACTGACCTGAGACCCTCTTGACAAACAAGTAACAGCTTGCTTTCGGGTGAAAACTGGTTCCTAACAGATTGCACAAAGTCAGGGTTAGGTTTGGTGAACGGCAGGCCAAAGAATAAACCAGCGAAATTGTTGTGTACTGTCCTCTTTATTATTGTTCCTGTATGATAAACTTCTGAGTAAATTGCGAAATCAAAAGTCATGAAAAACATGAGATGATATTGAATAGCTATGAAGGCAAACCTAAGTCATTGTCTTGGTTTTCAATGAATAGTGGGACGTGATAGCAGTCTTTTATATGAGCTCTCTCGAACTGAAATCTATCACGAACATCCAAAACTGTATATCCCTCAACTGCAATAAGTTTCTTTGCTTCTTCAGAATTCACAAAATTCACTTCTGCTTTGATTACCAAGTTTCTTCTAAGCAATCGGCTCCCTTTCAGCGCCTGTACTTGATGAGTCCCCAATACTGACCAAGACGTTACCAAATTGCTGAAACCACATTCATATTATCTTAATCCCCCTAAAATTCAAACACTATTCTTGGTAGTTTTTGTAAACAAATATCTCCAAAAGGCTGAAGATTTTAAGAGAAAGTTAATCTAATAATGTGTTTGACATTTGCATCCAGAATTGTTTCCAACGAAAAATTGTCTGTTTCATCTGTAACTCCTATAAGAAAGTCGGCTCATAGGGACGTTGGAGGCTTTTTACACAGTCCGCTCCGCAATACATCAAATGACAAAGATTTCAAGACTCCATGTAGACGCAACACTATCTCACATATGAGATCTCAGTCGCAATCAGACTAGGAAGATTATAAAGTTTCGACAACAGGACATAAACAAATGACAAACAAGATGTTCCATTCAATTGATTTTTTGTCAAAGATAACAGCAGAAAGACTAATGAGTAACAAAAACATAAGACACCATTCAAGAACGAAATGAAGATCTACAGTTCTTCTTATAAGCGTAATCTTGAACCAATACCATCAAAAAATCAAAAGTGTGCCCATATTAAGACAATCACTAGATGCTTCGTCCCAAATGCACACTAATAGTGAAAAAAAGAATTTCAAGCACAGCAAACTCCAGATGACAAATATTCTGAATTTTCAAGAAAAAAACGAACACCAACTAAAAACATCCCGGGAAAAAAATCTCATCTTGAATGAACATAAACAATTCACATCTAAGTTAGATGCAAGAAATTGCATAACAAGAATGACAGTACCTCCGAGCGGAGAGTGTGGTGGAGCAAGTGCAAGGGATTCCTGTCATTTCTCAGAGAGTCGTCCAGGCCTCTCACCGCTCTTCCCCTTTGTATCTTTACAGATTGTGACTGTTATTGCTGCTTGCCACCGAGGATCCATTGAAATTTAAGCAGTCATTGGGTTTCTGCCACGTGTCACGTCGAATGAAATGGATTGGATAACCAGCAGTCACCCAACATTTTACTGAGAAAAATCTCTATAATTTGGTCTATTTTCGCTTTTCCATCTTGCAAATAGTTGAAATTTAGTCAATTTGGTCTTTCTTTACATTTTTTTCAAAGGAGTATTAACATTTTGTTAGCTATATCACCGTTACGCGACATTATAACATTCAATAAATTATAACCAAATATATTTTTTTTCAAAAACTCTTATGAGATTCTTGATATAGATCATTTATATCATTATGTTCATAAAAAAATATGACTCTTTATGTCAAACACATTATTTTTCAATTTTTATTTTAGATATGAGTTTGAAGTTGACCTGTCTCGCGGATATAGATAAGTTAAACTCGTAATAAGTTTTATAAATAAAATTAGGTAATATTTGGAAAAAGCACTTCTCAACTTTTTATTTACAAATTTTTTTAAAATTTAAAAATTTGGTGAAGAAAAAACTGAAAAGTGTTTCGTATAAGCTCTTCCAAACACAATTTTAATTGTTTTTATTTTGTGACTTCGTGTATCGAACAAATACTTAAATATTATATGTTTTTATTCAATAATATTTTAGAGCAAATAATGTTTGTGAAAATATATTTTGAAAAATAATAATTATAAATAAAGAGTATTATTTTTGAAAGTATAATTCTAGTCGTCTTGGTCCAACGGTTGCTGCAGCTGGAACACGAACACAATCTAATGGCGGGAGAAGAAGAGGATGATTACATGGGGGACGTTTCACAGTTTCTACCGCCAGAAATTTCTAATTCTTCCTCAAATCAGGTGTTTTTCGAGCTTTGTACATGTTGTTCGATCAATTTATGCGTTTCTGTATTCGAGTTGTTAATTCTCCGTAACCCTAATTTTTAAAATTATCCGAGTTGCAGATTCTTGATAATCATTTACTTGTTTTGATTTTTGGCCCTATTTACAATTCTAGAGTATATGTTCTTAAAGATGATTTCTTTGTTAAAGAAAAAGTAAAGGGCTTTGTTATCTACTTTGCGCAATCCTAGGTGGTTAATTTATTTGAGTTGCTGAATTTGGTAATTCGTCCCTTTTTTGATGAACTTTAGCATATGTTCTGTAGGGATGTAGCTTAAATTCATCGAATAAGAAATGGAAAGGCCAAAATTGGCAGGAACAGAGAAAACCGAAACGGGGGAGGACGCAAATAGACGAGGATCGACAAACAATGGAAAACTTAGCTTCAGCTATTCCAGAATCCAACATCGGGTACAAACTGTTGAAGCAAATGGGCTACACTCCTGGTTCGGCGTTGGGAAAGGAAGGTAGTGGTAGAGCTGAACCTGTGGGGCTGGAGATAAGAAGGGGGCGCGCCGGAATTGGCAAAGAGGATCCAAAGGTAGAAAAGATGAAGAGAGAAAAACAGATTGCCGAGACTAGAAAGAGAAAAGAGGAGGAATTGATTGTAGATTTTGGGAGTCGCCAGAAGGAACGGTGGAAGGGAAGGAGGATTATTGTGAATTATCGCAAGGCAGAGGATGCGCTAGCACAGCTGGAAAACAGGGATGTTGAAGTCGAGAAGAAGGGAGATGAGGATGGGGAAAATGAGGAGGAAGAGGAAGAAGATATTACGGAAGAGGTACTTTCTTTGTATTCTTTTATTTGCAATTGTGCCTCAGTCAGTTGAAATGTAATACTTTGTAGAGTAATCTAATGGATTAAATGTATAATTATGACGGATGCAATTTTTTCTCAAACTGCTTCTGTGTGAGAGGAAATATTTTGTTACACATGCACGTAATTCAGGAATTCTAGAGCAAGGAGTGTGCTTTTCTTGAATCGCATCCAAAATGTTGGCACTTGGCAGTTCAGAATGTAATATATCATGGTAATGACTTGGGTCTAATTATCTACTGTTCCTTTTGATACAGGATTTGACAAATGTATTACTGAAGCTAAGAAACGAGTTTCATTACTGCCTCTTTTGTGGATGTCAGGTATGGCATCTTCCTGTGTGTATGAGAATGGAAAGGTATAAAACGGTTGATCTTTTGGTGTCATTTCTCATTTGTTCATCTTATAATATTCAGTATGAGACAATGGAGGCACTTTTATCTGACTGCCCTGGGATTAATGAAGATGATCACTAGATGGAGAGTTGTCTAGATGTTCAAAATTTTGGTCATAATGCTGAAGAGCGGAATCTGACAGTGAGCTGTCGATCTAGCGAGAATACTGCCGTTGCAACTTTTGTGTTATGATTGGAGTGATCCTAGGAATTCCGGTATGTCTTGCCACCATTTGATTCTCAAGCAGACGGCAACACATTATATGTAAAAACAGTTGATTTGCCAATGTAATTTCGAAAAGTTCGTTTCCTCCTCTTGTCATTCGTTTTAAATTCTTGCTGATTCTTGGATCTGAGAAAAGAGGATAGTCACTCATATATGTAAATCACATTGATGTTTGGTTACCACGAAGGTAGTTGATATCCTGGATCACCACTTTTGCATTGTATATATATATATTATTATTATTATTATTAGAATTTATATAACATGTACTTGAATGGTAAAGACATACAAACTTGTGAATGTGAGCTGAACACAGAAGAATCACGAATTCCAAATACAAGATTGTGGAAATTAACATGGTCTATGTGAGGAGCAAAGAATAAAGATAGCCTTCTCCATTAATGAAAAATCTTGTATCTGAAAGATAGTCTCAAAGCAATACAAGAAACATGAACTATCAATGAAATCTTCACTTGCACTCAACGCCAACTTCAGCAGCCCGCCTTGGTGTACTCTTCCTTCTGCTCCCGGTTTGTCTGAACCCAACTGACGTCTTGATCAAGACGGTAGCATTAGTCTTGGTCACGACACCATTCTCCTCTTTCACTGAATCTGCATCTTCCTTCGATGAAGCCCTCTTTCTCTTCCTTCCATCATCCATACAAGTTTGATTCTTGCTACTTTCACTAGATACCCAACTTTTCATGTCCTCGCGGCCTCCGTCTTCTTCATTTACCATCTGATACTCATTTTCATTCTCGATATCATCCTTCAATGGCTTTTGTGGCCTTCCTACTCTTCTCTTGACAGGTAAGTTCTCTTCCCCACTGTTTGGAGTATCATCAAGAGCAGCAATCACCGACTGTTTCTTCCCTTTGCCTCTACCTCTACCCATTTTTCAACTCAGCTCTTTGAATCAAACAAAATAAATCTGCGACACAGGACAAAACCATATAAAATTCTAAGAAATTTCCTTCTTCAACCACATGATAGATTTCACTAAGTCCACTGGAAATAAACCAAGAAAAGTGAATTTGAACAATAACCCAGAAAGTCCAACAGCACAAACAAAAGTTTATCCTATTTATATCGTAACAAAGTAAAATCGAGGCTCATCTACTCCACCCATAAAAAGAAATTACAAGTTACAACCACCTAATAACCTAAAAGAGAAAACCAAATTAAACAGGCATTCATTAACTTACCATACATAAAGCACAACCTTACTTGCACAAAACACTTGGTAAACCAAAAGGAAACCAAAAAAGTTGAAGATTTTAAGTCAATATAACTCATCATAAACCCACAAAACTGCATCAAATTTTCATTAACTAAGATGTTCAAAAAGTTGCAAATAAATAAAAAAGAAAAAGAAAAACGCACACCAAAATGAACATGACCTCAGAAGAAACAGTTGTGAAATGCATTCTTATTGAAAGTTGCTATATCAAGAATATTGCAAGGCCAATCAAGAATCTAATAAAAAAAAATCCAATAACCTGATGAAGTTTCTACTTGCATGAACAGTCACGATTGTAAAGGAGGTTTAAAAAAAAGAACAAAACCCAGATCGGAGATTGGAGCAAACAAGATTTGGAAAGATTCAAAAAGATTTATTTTTTTATTTTTCCCATTGGAATGTTGAAGAAAACTAACTACAAGCCAATGAGGTGGGGAGGCAAAGACTGCAAATTTGTGAGAAAGAAATGAAGAGTGAAAGTAATGCGTGAGGTTAAGTGGTGAAAGGATAATTTATTTATTTCCAAGGGCATTTTGGGAATTCAGGTCAATGAAGTATGAATGAAGCTAACTAAAATATTTTTGAATACAAAAAAATTTGGTAAGAATTAATTTACTTTTATATCTATAAACTTTCATAACACCAAAACCAAAAAATAAAATAAAAAAAAACAGAATCACTATTGATTGCCGTAATAGTTAGGGAAAACATACATATCTCATATATTCTTGGTTTCCACAAAATTTATTAGATATATCATAGAAAGACCAAATCTATGACTTAATTCTTTAGCCATTTTAAATTGACAAATATCAAAACTTTCACATTTAAAGTATCCCTCTAATACTTAGCCAAGAATTAAATTTAAAAGTGGCAATTTGCATTAGTTAGATGCGACTCATTATGACTATCACACCATACATGACAATAATAATATAAATTCCTTGTTTGGTAGTTGAAATCTTCAAACCCAAAGCAGAGGCCTTTAATTCCACTTTTGTTGTGTGTTTTCTTCTTTCTGAGTGTTGGAATGACAAAAAGGCCCTTGTACTTCGTTGGGTAGCGACTCGTGAGTGCATATTTATTCCAGCTTGGGGTCCACACGTTGAGCAGCTGTGTGCCATCATTCGTGAAAATTGCTCTTTTAAGTGGGCTCGGAATCTTGGCCAGATTTGAATTGGGTTCGTGGCAAAGTATATGACTTCTAAATCAAACAAATGAAGAGAGATTTTCGATCATTATAATGTGAAATTCACGAAAGTTTTCACAATTCTAATATTAATATTGGGATCTTGTTCGTTTTATAAAAAAAAATACATGAAAGCCCAAATAGAGACGATTATTGCATCACAAGACGTATTTTGACATGCACAAAGGAATACGAAGAATAACATCTCATGCTTGCTCATTTCCGTGTTCCACCCCAAAGTCGGGTTTGAACTGAAACCAGTTTATTTTGTTGTGATGCGATTAAGGCCCATTTGATTTGGGCCGAGGGACAGAATGAAATATACTCTGGGCCGGCCTATAAAAACTAAAACCCAGCCCAATGAACCATGCATGAATGATTTATTCACTCATTTCAAGTTTATTATTACACAGTCAACTAGAAAATCAAGAAATCTGCAAAAAAAACTAATCAATGATTCTTCTCCAACACTTCACACTTGACAATCTTGAATTTCACACACAAAAATGGCATAAATGTTCTCCGAATACACGAGATGTGTACTCTAATGAATCACGAAAAGGGTTGTGTTTTTTTCGAGCTGGCTGAATAGCCTACTCCTGTATACATACAACTGTACAAGTTACTTTAATTAGAAGAGATATGATGATCAAATATTACTTCGCAGTGGACTTTGCTCGATGTTTGAATTTCGTGGCATTCAACTAGACTGCTTTGGATGGGAAACTAGCTCATGATCTTCAAATGTAGTTGATATGTTGTCAGGACATTTGCTGTCAGGATAACTAGGATCCACTAAGCTTTTCGCCGTTTTTTGTTGCTGCTCAAACAACTTCTTGAGCTGCTTCGTTTGTTCTTCGATCCTTATCTGCAAGTTTCTTTGAGTCTACATACCACAGAGATGCAAAGAAATGATCCATAGGTATCTTTATACTATCATAAGTCGAAGAAGCAACTTTGGAACAATGTTGAAATTTTATGTACCTCTAGCTGCTCATAAAGATGCCTTTGGAAGTCTAATTGTTGCTGCAATGCCTCTTTGATTTGCATTCCACTGCCAAAAATAACATTTTAATACAAATTAGAATTCTGGTTTTGATCCAAATGATCGAAAAAATGAAGTCTTACGTTTTGATGTCGACCAGTGTTTCATCACTTGTACTTGTTTTCTTCTCAGATTTTTCTGCATAGTCAGAAAAAAAACAATATCACATCTGTCTCAGAGATTCTTTATTGGGCTAATCTAAAGTTTCCATTCAAAAGAGTATTATTTTCTTGATGAATTGAGAATAACCTGAATAATGTTACATACCTTCAACAGATTCTTGTATGTACTTGGCATTTCGATATTTCTAGAAGAAGTAGATATAAATATGGCAAAAAAAAACACTGATTCAGAAATTTCATATAAATAACAACCATTTCGAAGAAATTGACTTGGTTCATTGTGTACCTGCAAATGGCTTTTGACATGAAAGATTGTAAGTCCTTCAGTATCCATCAGATTTAGTATGGCCTTCGGTGTTGCCTCTATGTTATATGGATAGAATCGAATTAACCACTCTGTGTCATGATCCTTGGTTAAGAAAAAGAAGGATAACATTAAAGATTACTTACTTTCAGGGCCACCAAGCTGATTTACACACTTAACGAATCGGTCGTGAAGATCTGGAGACCACCTAATTCGCTTCTTGCTACATGAAACTGCTCCAGAAGATGCAGAGCTAGTACTCAATCCGAACTCGTTTACATGTGCTGAATGGGATGCATATAAATTTTGTGGTTCCTGTTTCAAATATTTAGTTCAACACGAACATGTCGACCATGAAGGGTCATTGTGTAAATGAAAGAAAAGGTGAATTCTTGAAGGACTTACACAAAGATCCCGGTTTGCATCGAATGGAGCAGAAGGGATTCCCCTACATGAATCATCAAGATCACCTAGCAGCCTGTTTTTGAGGTGTAGAATCTGTTCTCTCTCGGTAAGGTCGCTGAATTGATTTTCGTGCAATCCTTCCAGCCTGGTATATACTCCGTTTGAAGCTTGAGTTCTTGGAACTGATAATAGGCCGTTATCGGATTGAAAATCGGGTACTGTTCTATACGTATTCTTGAATTGTTGGGAGCAAGGAATGGAGTTATTTTCTTGGAAGCCAAATCGAGGCAATCCCATGAGGAATTCTGTTGCATAAAAAGCAGAAGCCTCTGTTCCAATCCTGCTGATCATGGTATTGGATGAATTTTCAGGCCCGAAATTCCTCTGCTGTGAGCTGTTTTCTGCTGCTAACAACCGAGCATCGAGTTCCATTGGCGCAGATTGATGCCAAACACCAGAGTTTTGTGGAACATAACATTGAAATGGTGTCGAAAAATCGCTAGAAAAACCATAGTAGTTCTGCTGCATTCCCTTCATTTATAGGATCACAAAAATCTTCTGGACAGAGGAAAAATGTATCGAAATCTTTGCTTCCTATTGGTTCGTTTCTCCGAAAACACGGGCCTCTATCGAACACGCGACAACAAGAATGAACCGATGTGGATCGGTCGAGAGGAAAAGTAGCAAACTTGATCAGATTCAGGTATCTGTCATGAAGGCCTTTTTATATGCTGCCAAATCTTGAAATGTAAGTGTGAATATTTCAACTATAGAGTGCAATATTTTAATGGCTCTTTCAAGTGGATAGGTATGAACTACGAAAGCCTTGACAAAACCGAAGCCAGATTAAAATAACAACATTGTTATACAACTCAGCCCATATATATACAGAAACTCTTGGTTAGTATGATTTTCAAAGATTATAATAATGGTGAGTTAGGAGATAATTAGAGAATAGTGTTCTTGGAATATATTCTTTATTATATATTCTTATTAAATAATTAAAACTAAAATTCCATCAACAGCTGATCCTGCTTGCCATTTGACGTAGTGGGAATTTGCACGAACTTCCCAGAAAAAAGTTCTAATAGAATTATAACTATCTGAAAGCCAAGAAAATTCTAATTCCGAGATTCCTAGACGTGGACGAAAAAAGACAAGGAAAAAAAGAAAAAAGCACTCGAAGGAAATTAATACACAAAGCAAATATTCTGTAGTTGTTTATACTAATGATATTACTTTAATTACGAGATAGTTTTATAATTCCAAAAGTAAGGTGTGATAATATCTGATATTCTTGTTATACAAATAGTAGTCTCACTTTAATGAAAATGTTTTATATTTAATTGAAACGAAATACTCGAGTTTGAGATATAATTAAAGGAAAAACTTGACCACCTACTAGACTAATAAATTATATATAGTTTTTTTTTTGTATTTTTGGTTATTATCAAAGCTCGTGCTTCATTAATTTACGCAGCCTCTTCGAGCATCTATAGAACTTACTTATCCTCAAAATAAAATGAAATAATTAATTTGAAGACAGTCCAAAACTGATTCTCGTTAGCATCCATTCCAATGAAACAAACAAATGAAAGCCAATGAACAAGAGACAACTCGAATCATTGTGTGCATATATGAATATAAAATGGGGACAGCTAATTAGATTAATTGTTAGCCTGATTACAACTTTAATTTATATTGGGACCTCCGACAAACGAACCCCAACAGCCAGCTTCAAACAATATTAGTTCTAATTGGTACTTAATTAATAAGCTATACTATAATGTATGTCGAAAAAAGTGTAAATTAAACGCTTCCGTTACTATTTTATCAAATGTTAAAAGTTAAGATCAATGACAATGATGCAAATTTAATATTTTGAAAAAAATAACAGTTCATATGTCACGTATCGATCGCTATTCTATTACTACATGTAATTGATCATTCAAGTATCACGTGTTAATCGTTATCACAGTATTTTTTTTATATGTAGAAAAAAAGATGGTGTTTTAAATTTAGTAAATTTAGAAAAAAAGATGGTGGATGACATAAGTTGAACCAGAAATAATGACATGATGTAGGTACATAGTATTAATTAAAATGCTGGTTAATCAGGAGTACTTTTGCTTGCAAAACTAAAATTTGTGCATTGTTATAAACTAATGATTGACCAGCTAGACGCCACGACTCGATGTTGCTTTCTCAAAAGAAACCGATTAAAAAAACACAAAAGATATCATGATGCATATTATGTAGAGTTGACATCTTCATCTAAGACGTGAAAATTCAAGATTTGAGGCATGTATGAAACTTCAAATTAAATATATTCTTTATAAAATTCAATATCTTATCAATTAAATCGTTATCCAAATTTTATATACAAATCGGCTGACCCATAAATAATTAATAAGTTGGAAAGGATCAAATGCAAAGCATGTATCCTAACATGCCAGCAAATGGATCTTGGGAAATTCAGGAAACAGATTGTGATTCAACAATTAGAAAAGACATATTTTTTTCTTGTTCGGTCACATAGCAAACTACTTCTTGCCCCTTAAATCCCTCAAAGGACACATTTTTTTAAAAGAAAAAAATGGCTCTTATTATACTTATGCCATGCATGTATAGGTTAAATTCTTTAATGAATAATACTAATATTCTACACATTGCTTGTACATGCGTATAGGAATTGGTTTTTCGTGTATCATATTTTAATCTAAGTAACCTCGTCTAAAAAATCTAGAACTTATACTGCTGAGATTAATAAATTTTGAAGATGTAATTTTTTTTATAATTAATTAAGACAATTACTAAAATAGTATAGTCTTTGTTTACTAATTAGCTAATAAAAATTTGTGCATATATATCTAAGAATAAACTCAAACTTTTTGTTAATAGGCTTAACAAGTGGATCGGTCGGATTCATATTTAAACGTGTAATTTTATAAATCTTTACCTAGTATAAATTTTTACCTACCATAAAAGTATGAATGCATGTGCAAAGTTTTTGCATTATGTAGATACATGTTTACCCTTTTGCAGGGCTGTTTCCAGAATATTATAGGCCCTAGGCAAATATTCAAGGGAGAGAGTTATATAATTTTTTTAATTAAATATCAATACAATCACTTCTTCTAAAAATCAAAATTTCAAATTTTTGTAACTAAAAATAACAACATAAACAATTGAATCGAAATATATAAAAAATAAAACTAAAACTAAAAAAAAACTCGATGAATCCTCAAATCTCATTAGTCAGATATGAATTAATGCATAATACAAATAGAATAAGAATCTCCAATTAAGAAAGCATAAATAATATATTTTTGTCACAACAAATCTGACAAAAAATACAAATTATAATTTAAATAGTAACTTAAACAAGAAATAATTATAATCTAATTAAGTAAAAATCATTCTCATTGTCGAATAAACAAATTACAAGATTCTAGTATATCGAGACCAAAAATTAAATCAATTAAAAAAAAATCAACCGCAGTACAAAAATAGACAAAAATAAATCTCATTCAATAAATAAACGAAAGATGATTGGTCCAATTTGAATAACCTAACTCATTTGAGTGGATCAATTTAACGAAAAAAATAGATTTTTGTTTAAATAGAAATAGATATTTTTTTCTTCAAAAAAGAGATATTTTTTACTAAATAAATGATAGAAAAAAGTACAAAAAAATTGACCATGATTTTGAATTTTAAACAAAATAAATAGATTCACATAATATTTTAATATATATAAAAAATAATATTTTAAAAAAAAATTAAGAAAAATTGAGGCCCCCGCCAAGGGGAGGCCCTAGGCGGCTAGGCCACCTCCCCTTGGAGCCGGCACTGCCTTTTTGTTCCATATGAATGAGATGTTAATGAGGATTATATAAGTAAAATTACAAAAAATATAGAGACAAAAATAAAAAAAAAATACACAAGACAAATATTGATTGGATGTAATAATTTTTCACATTTAACTTTTATATTAATAGATGTTATTTAATTCTATAACTTTCATTTTTTACTATTGATTGTGTCAAATTATCTAAAAAATTATAATAAAAAATAAGTTTTTTGGTCCAGTAACTTTACCTCCTTTGGGTTTTGGTCCATTAACTTTTTTGATTTGGGTTTTGGTACACTAACATTGTATTTTTAGTGTTTTTTGGTCCAACTACATACACGTCAGCTTCTGATTGGTCCACTTCATCATTTTGGACCAATCAGAAGTAGACACGTATGCAGTTGGACCAAAAAACAATGAAAATGCAAAGTTAGTGTACCAAAACCCACATTGAAAAAGTTAATGGACCAAAACCAAAATATAGATAAGTTAATGGACCAAAAAACTTATTTTTCCAAATTATAATACATAAATTTTATATGTTATTATATGATTTTTTTTTTCATTTCATCCATGTATTTGCAAGATTCTAATATAAATTTTTGTAATACTATTTTATTATTGAATATATGATTCAAAATTATAGTAAAACTTATATAGTATTTTCATTATAATTATTTATTAATGTTGCAAATTTTTCCAAAATATTTTAAGTTACTAGAAAATTATTCAATATTATGATTGTGTTTAATAATTATATACTTATATTATTTTGTTCGTGATTATGATATTAGTTTGGTTGTTTAAAAAATAGTTACATTATTTTAAAAAAAACATTGTTCATGTCAATATATTATAGTGTAGCTTATAAACCAATAATTATTATATATTTTTTACGAAAGATACACTCTAATATTAAAAAAAATTATTATCACGAGGACAATTCAAAAAATATATTAATACTATAATCATTTATTTATGTTGCAAAACTTTTTATAAAAATTATATAGTATTTTCAACAATTTTCAAAATATTTTAATTAACTAGACAATTAATAAAAATTTCTATATTTATTTTGTTGGAGATCAAACTCTAAAGTTTCGGTGATAACAAAGTCAAAACAAAACCAAGTAAATAAACTAATCGGACTCGTCAAAGATTAAAGATTTCAATATACGAAGGTTACCAGATCAAAGTTCCGTAATGAGATCAAGATACGGATCAAACTCCACAAGACATATATCTTATTGCACCAGATCGATTGAAACAAGGTCCGATAGTCATCAACCAGATCGAAGCCTCACTCTGAAGTATCTGTTGCTAAGATCGTTGGAGAAAACGACAAAATCATTTAATAAAATTTTGAACGTTGATCGGCCTACGTTTTAAAGTCAAGATTTGTGAGCTATTTATTGAGATATGCTGGCGGCCCAATATCAGAAATTGTTGGCGGCTCACTAGCTACTTTTGAAGACTATAAATATTCTAGCATTTCGAAGATTCAAGACACGAGACCAAGAGTGAAAAATTACAAGCAATCAAAATCAAAGTCAAAAAGCCTTCACTCAACACACTAACTCAGATACCCACTTCATCAGATCAAAGTCTCGATACTCTGAGTTAGAACACACTACAGATCGATCAAGCTCAAAGAAACTCTTCAAATCGATCCAGATCAAAGGTACAAATCCTCAGATCAAACTACCGAAGCATACTTTGTTGGTTCACTTTGTAAACTCTAAGTAGAAAAGTTGTTCTGCTTCGAGTAAGAGTATTGCTAGGAGTTCCTTTCAAAGGATTGATTGAATTGGATTTGTACAAAGAGATTGTATAAGTCAAAGTCTTCTAGTGGAATCCTTCTGGAAACAGAAGAATGGGTGACGTAGCAGAATTCATCTCCGAACATCCAGAAACAAATCTATCTCTTTACTGCACTTATTTCATTTCATCTGCATTAGTATTATTAATCATTCAATCTGTGAGGAAGATTACTTCCGCCTGACTTGCTCAGATCTTTCAAGCAGATCAAAAGTTTTAAGCAACAAAACTTCCGTTTGATTCTTACAAATCAGATTGAAGAACCCGCAAATTTTTAATTGTGTATTCACCCCCCTCTACCCATATTTCGATCCTAACAAGTGGTATCAGAGCGGTTCTTGCTTATCACCTGAATCGTCTCTTAAACTATGACCTCTTTAGCTATGACATCGTTTAGTAAAATCCCTATGTTCTCAAAAGAAGATTATGATGACTGGAAAATTCGTATGCAGGCACATCTATCAGCACTGGATGATGATATGTGGTTCGTTGTAACAGATGGACCAATGAAGATTATGAAAGTCAACATTGCTGTTGCTATTACTGAAGGTGCTCCTCAGATGATAGAAAAGCCTCGATCTGAATGGACTTCTGAAGATAAAAGGAAAGCCAATCTTGACAATGTAGCCAGAGACATTCTATACAAAACTCTGGACAAAAACATGTTTAACAAGATCAAAAGCTGCACTACTGCCAAAGAAATATGGGAAAAACTCACTCAACTATGTGAAGGAAATGACCAAACAAAGGAAAACAAACTCATGGTGGCCATTCAAAAGTTTGACAATATCAAGATGAAACCAAGAGAAACTATGAATGAATTTGACGAAAGATTCAGTAGTATCATTATCGAGCTGAATGCACTTGGAAAGAGTTACAACAATCGTGAAGTAGAACTCAAAGTCATGAGAGCTCTACCACGAGAATGGGATGTAAATACAGTCGCTATGAGGGAATCCAAAGATCTTAATAAGATCGAACTACATGATCTATTTGCAGATCTTAAATCTTATGAATTCGAGTTGGGAGTTCGAACTGAGGAAGACACATCAACATCACAAGTTACCAAAGCTCTCACTACAGCAGATGAAACTCCTGTAACCAAGACTGCAGAACAAATCAGTAGCGATGCAATGTCACTATTTGTCAAAAATTTTGGAAGATTCATGAGGAAGAATCATAATAACTTCCAAAAAGCAAACATATCAAGCTTCAAATCAAAAGAACCATCTGAAGAAAATCGAGCTTGTTACAACTGTGGAAAAGAAGGACACTTTATAGCCGATTGCACCAAACCTAAGAAGGATGAAAAGAGAACATTATACAAAAAGAACTCAAGGGAAGAAAGAAAGAGATTTAGCAAAAAGAAAGAACAAAAAGCTCTGTTAGCAGATGAAAGCAATAGCAAATGGGCAGAATCAGACTCCACTTCATCTGACTCAGAGACATCGTCAAGTGAAAGTGAAGAAGAAGCTGTCAAATGCCTTATGGCTAATAACTCTGACATTCCAGACGATGAAGAGGTACTTGATTTTACTTCTGATGAATTTAGTAAGGAAGATCTTATTAATGCATTAAATGAGATGGTTATTGAATATCGCACACTATCTGTTGTGAAATTTCCTCGCAAGCGTACGAGTGTCAAGTTTTAATATAGTGAATAATTCAGATATCGATCCCACAGGGAGTAAAATGAAAATCTTAGTGCTTGTAATTAAAATAATCCAAACTTTATCTAGAAAATCAATAATCAAGAATTTTGCAATTAAAATAAATAATCAGTTGATTTTAGATAGCACGCAAACAACTTTCAGGAATAATCAATCAGAGAATAATGGTCTAGAGGTATAGATTTCACCTGGTTTCAACAACAATCAATCCTAATTAATTAATCTTCATGAATTTCAAAGAATTAATAGCCAAGAACACTTACGTGTATTATTCCCTCTCCCGAGTGCCGAATAAAGTATATCAACTATAATTCAATTCCAATATCCCTATTAAGAATCTACTTGCAGTGATCGATTCAAAACTATGTTCTCTTTAAAAACTCTGTTAAAATTATAAGCTCTCCCGAGTCAGATAAACAGTTAACAGTGTATTTTCCAATGGTCCTATTCAAAATCTCCTCTTCCGAGTGCCAGATTTCAAATAAATATTACAAATCAATTATTGATCAGATAATTGAAAAGACAATCAATTCTAGAAAAAACAATTAATCTAGAAGAAATTCAATTCAATAAAATCAAGAATTCAAGAAAGTGTCTACACCAGGTTCCATCCGACCTCTAGACTCTAAAAAATTAGTTCATAATAAAATTCTGAATAAAATAATAATCCATAAATTCAAACATATTCAGAATAAAATAAAATATAAAATAAACAAATCCGTCGTCGACGCCGTGTCCGGTCTATCAACTCCGTCTTTGTTCTTCAATTAAGCTCCAGAAATTCCTTCAAAATCTCTCGATCAATCTCTGATTTTCTCTTGTAATTGTTGCGGCGGCTCCCCCTTTCTCAAATTCTAATGTATTCCTTTTATATCGCCTCTCAAAAGCCCACTCAAAAGCCCACAAAATATAGAAGTTTCCTTTCGATAAAATATTTCCAAACGCTGAAGCTTGCGACACGCGGGCGCCCCAAAGATCAGGCGAGCGTGCATAGGGCTCTGGCTCAAATCTTCACTCTTCAATGAACAAGCGCGTTAGCGCCTTCTCTGCTCTTCATTAGCGCTAAAGTTAGCGCTAAAACAAGGCCCAATATGAAAGCCCAATTTCATTTCCCGTTTCTTTCTTCTTCTCTGACTTCTTTCTTCTTTCCTCTCTTATTCTTTTAATTCTTTTCTCTCAAATCTCATTTTCTCATTTTTCCTCCTTTTCCACATAAATTCCATAATTTCCTACAAACACAAAAACAACAAAATACCCACATAAATCTGCTCGAAATAAGCAATTAACAATTAAAAGCATATATAAATTAAGTGTATAAAATACACTTATCAAATACCCCCAAACTTAGTCTTTTGCTAGTCCCGAGCAAAACTATTAAATTCCAAAAACTAATTCTATCAAAAACCAACAAGAATAGTCAAGAAATATTATGTAGCAATGGCCTCATCAATGATTTCAAAAATATCAAATCCAATCATGTCACACCCAACTAACACTTAAAAGTTTCAATCATAACAAAATAACCGCATAAACTCACAATCTCTGCAACTCAAGTTCAAAATACCATTCTCCAAATTCAATTCAAACATTCATAACTCAAGTTCAAAATACCATTCTCCAAATTCAATTCAAACATTCATAGATCATGAGGACTTTTCAAGGATAGCATAGGATCAAATATAGGATATTAATCAAAAACACTCACAATTAGGTAAATGCAAAGAATAAACGTGTAAGTGTTTAGATCAAAATTCATAATCATTAAAAGCATCAATCAACAGTCCATATGCTAAATTCTCGCAACTCTTCTCCACTAGTATATTGGGCAACTGAGACTCGGTCAATAGGACTTATTCAGCTTATAATGTAAGGCCTGGCTCATTGCTACAAATAAAGGATAAGAATTCAAAAATAAGGAGTAATTCATACTTATGCACAAATCTAACTTCAACTCCTTTTTCATTCACAATTTCACATTCTTTCTTCCTTCATTTCATTTCTCAACTTTTTCACAACTCTCTCACAAATTTTTTCTTTCTTTCACAACTTTTTCAACCACATTTTTCAACTCTTTTTTCTACTACCTTTTTTTTTTTTTCATCTTTTCAATTTATCCACCACATCAATCCTTTTTTCACAAATAAAGCTAGGAGTATAAAACATTTTAGCATTCAAATTACTCCCTTAAAGGTAGGAAATAGTGTATAGGCTATTTAGGTAGTCAATGTAGGACCTTGAAATAATCACGAATGGGGTATAATAACACGTTTACACGCATGCCATTCGGTTTTCAATAAAGCTCAATTAAGGTACTAGGGATAAAATAGTAATAGGTAGCTTGAAAGGCTCAAACGAATTCAGAAAAATCGCCTAAATCATTCCTAATCTCAGTTTTGCCCGTATTTCGCCTCGAAGAGTGTCCGAACTAGTTCTAGACAAGTCTCAATCCACAATTAAATCATAAAAATTCAATCAGTGCAGAAAAAGAATAATCATCAGCAGTTAAAGATGATTTTCACAATAAATTCAGAATTTTCGTACCTCAAAGTACTAATATACGTGTAGCTCAAATGGGCAACTAAGGATAAATTCAATGAAAATTAGGCCCAAAAATTTCAAACAATGCCTCAATCATATCTATGTCTGTATGTCTCAAAAATCAGATTCAAGCATTAATCACAGAGTATATAGGAAATTATTCATTCAATTGGTTCCATTTTTTCAAAAATATTTGTCAGATAGGTAGACAATCATGGATTTCAGTGATAGCACAAAAATATTTTTCATCAGCCATGCATCCATTTCTTTCTCAACTCAACTCCACTCAACAAAAATAACAATTAAAAATTTTATCTATAAAGCACACAATAAAATTCAACTACTCAACTATCAACCAAACAACCAAATCACTAAATCAAAAACTAATTCTCCCCCCAAACTTAATGTAATCATTGTCCCTAATGATTAAAAATAATAAAAAGAACAAGAGACTCATACCTTCGACACCGAGCATCAGGACTCGGCGTCATCATCATCATCTCCATGGAACGAAGGTGCAGCAGCAGCAGTATCATCAGAAGACCACTGCGGAGGAGCTGGATAAGGCACAACAGTGGGCGGATAATTCTGGGCAAGAGCGGCAGTGAAATCATGCATATATGTCATATGTGCTCGCATCATCTTCCACTGCTTTTTCATCTGAGAAAGCACGGCCGTAGAATCATCACGAGTAGAATACTCAGGGGCCGGATGCGTCGGTAATGACATGGGTCCTTCCAAATGGGCAGGTGCTGGCTCAAAGTGTGGTAGTGGCTCCAAGGGTTGCGGTGGTTCAGCTGCCTGTTCAGAAGTACTGGCTGCTTTCTTCTTCTTGTCTCGTCTCAATGCACCAGTAATTCTTATAGGACCTCGAATTGGAAGAATCTGCTCCGTATCATCCCACACAACACCGGCTAACCGGCAAAGTTGAGTAATCAAGGACGAGTGGGGTAAACTGATAGTCGAGGAACCCCTAACTGCAGCAATAATAGACTCCTGAATTACTCTCCCAGCATCAACGGATTTCCCTGTCACAATGCAGTACACCAGTCCAGCTCTAACCTTAGTCACATCGAATGTATGCCCAGATGGCAACATCCTGGCAGCCACAAACTCATGCCAATTATTCGCTTCTCGTCGAAGAAATATGGATGGAAATGTAACAACTTCATCCTTCGCATTCTTCTTCCATTCCGCCCCATCCTCACACAAGGTCTGAAGTACAATGTTATCTGGATATGACTGATTCTTAAATACCTCATACTCATCATCTGCAATGTCCAAATCCGGCATTTCATAGAGACGGTTAATTGTACTCTTATCAAAAGGCACCAATTTCCCTCGAACTCGAACTTTCAAATTCACGTCTTTGACCATCAAATTTGCATAAAACTCATGAATCAATGATATAACAGCATCTGGTGGACTCCTAACAAATGTCTCCCAACCTCTTCTCTTAGCTTCAATTAACGCCGGTGCACTATGCTCTCTCAAACTCATTCCTCTTTCTTTGTGCATCCCTCGCTCCATTACATCAAAACAATACTCCTCCGCTATGGCATTCCAAAATCTATGTCTATCGTATGAAGCAGCAGAGGACGACGAAGAAATTGCTCCTTTCCCTTTGGTTTTCGGTGGCATTGTAACTCAATAATTCAACTCACTTCAAATCAAATGCCTCAAACAATGCAATAAACTCCCAACAATTCCAGCAACCAACGTTCAAATATAACCCAAGCAATTCAACAAACACTTGGTAGACACTAATACAATGATATAGAATTTCACTGCATCAAACGTACTCCACTCCACAGCTCAGACAACCCAATAGCCTCAAATCACAACATTTATCAAGAATCAAATGTAAGAGATAAAATTTCAGCTGTTGTACCGTTCACGAATACATTTTCCAAATTCTTAAATTTCCCCTTTCTCGACAAGTTGAGATGGAGCAAGACCAATTCTAAGAATCTCTGCCAATTAAGATCACAATCCTTGAGATGATGATATTTTGTTGAGTAGAAGATTTACGATGATCGTGCCAGTGCGTGAGATTTAAAGGTGGACTCGAACGAGGAATCCTGATTTAAGTCTGGGAGGAAGACTCTGGAATGGGCTTTTAAACTCCTGAAGTAATGCGTGCGCGATAGCGCCTAAACATGCGCTATTTAATCGCGCGATAGCGCTTATGTGGCCGTGTAAAATAGCGCGATAGCGCTTGAGATAGCGCTATTGGTGAGCGCGATAGCGCTTGAATTGGAGGGGTGTAGGAGCGCATTAGCGCTTGGTGCAGCGCGGTTGGAGAGCTTGGAGCGCGTTAGCGCTAAGTGAGGCGCTAATGGGTAGTGCGATGGTTCGTGTAGCTTCAGTGCGTAGAGTGGAGGCGGGCGCGCATAAGCCTCTGATTTCAACTCCCAAATCTTGAGCGGACGCCTCCAATCTTGGGCGAGCGCCCATAATGCGCTGCAAGAAGACCAAAATCCTGAAAAATAATTCAACAATTTTAAAATTAGGCATCCAAAATTATCAACAATAATTCAAAAATCATAAAATTAACTAATGAGCAAAAAAAAAAAAAAAAATTAAAGCAGAAATTTAAATAAATAAAAAAAATTAAAATAAAAAAAAATAAAACAAAAATTTTGGGTTGCCTCCCAAAAAGCGCTTGGTTTAGAGTGAAATTTGTTGTGAAATTTCCTCGCAAGCGTACGAGTGTCAAGTTTTAATATAGTGAATAATTCAGATATCGATCCCACAGGGAGTAAAATGAAAATCTTAGTGCTTGTAATTAAAATAGTCCAAACTTTATCTAGAAAATCAATAATCAAGAATTTTGCAATTAAAATAAATAATCAGTTGATTTTAGATAGCACGCAAACAACTTTCAGGAATAATCAATCAGAGAATAATGGTCTAGAGGTATAGATTTCACCTGGTTTCAACAACAATCAATCCTAATTAATTAATCTTCATGAATTTCAAAGAATTAATAGCCAAGAACACTTACGTGTATTATTCCCTCTCCCGAGTGCCGAATAAAGTATATCAACTATAATTCAATTCCAATATCCCTATTAAGAATCTACTTGCAGTGATCGATTCAAAACTATGTTCTCTTTAAAAACTCTGTTAAAATTATAAGCTCTCCCGAGTCAGATAAACAGTTAACAGTGTATTTTCCAATGGTCCTATTCAAAATCTCCTCTTCCGAGTGCCAGATTTCAAATAAATATTACAAATCAATTATTGATCAGATAATTGAAAAGACAATCAATTCTAGAAAAAAACAATTAATCTAGAAGAAATTCAATTCAATAAAATCAAGAATTCAAGAAAGTGTCTACACCAGGTTCCATCCGACCTCTAGACTCTAAAAAATTAGTTCATAATAAAATTCTGAATAAAATAATAATCCATAAATTCAAACATATTCAGAATAAAATAAAATATAAAATAAACAAATCCGTCGTCGACGCCGTGTCCGGTCTATCAACTCCGTCTTTGTTCTTCAATTAAGCTCCAGAAATTCCTTCAAAATCTCTCGATCAATCTCTGATTTTCTCTTGTAATTGTTGCGGCGGCTCCCCCTTTCTCAAATTCTAATGTATTCCTTTTATATCGCCTCTCAAAAGCCCACTCAAAAGCCCACAAAATATAGAAGTTTCCTTCCGATAAAATATTTCCAAACACTGAAGCTTGCGACACGCGGGCGCCCCAAAGATCAGGCGAGCGTGCATAGGGCTCTGGCTCAAATCTTCACTCTTCAATGAACAAGCGCGTTAGCGCCTTCTCTGCTCTTCATTAGCGCTAAAGTTAGCGCTAAAACAAGGCCCAATATGAAAGCCCAATTTCATTTCCCGTTTCTTTCTTCTTCTCTGACTTCTTTCTTCTTTCCTCTCTTATTCTTTTAATTCTTTTCTCTCAAATCTCATTTTTCTCATTTTTCCTCCTTTTTCACATAAATTCCATAATTTCCTACAAACACAAAAATAACAAAATACCCACATAAATCTGCTCGAAATAAGCAATTAACAATTAAAAGCATATATAAATTAAGTGTATAAAATACACTTATCACTATCTCACAAGTTAGATGAAGTCAGAACAAATGGAAACGGCACAACAGATAAGTCAGATCAAAGTAACTCAAATGAGTATACTAGATCAGACAGTCTAAAGGCTCAAATAAATTTGTTAATAACTGAGAACAATGATATGAGAAGTAAGCTGCAAGAAACTTTATCTGAAATTAGAGATTAACAGATCTAGTAAACTCTTGGAATAAAGTATCGATATCCATAGATAAACTTACAGAAATGCAAAAGCAAGCTGGTGATAAATCCGGCTTAGGCTATAGCACAAATAAAGAAAGTTCATCTACTTCAACCACTCAATCGTGTCTCGAAAATAACAGCTCCAAGTATCTGAAGTTTGTGAGATCCAGCACGATATATGAACCAGAGATTCCTATGACATATTCAATACCTCATCAGAGCAAACTCTTACACAGAGGGCTGGGATATGTTGAGTCAGACAGATCTAAGTCAGGATGGACTAGACCTAGATCAAATTGGTTTAGAAATGGTTCTGAAAGACAAAGAACTTCACCAACTCAACATAAACCACATTCTAACAGCTCTTATAGAAAGTATTGGAAGTCAAATAGGAATAATCGATCTGATCACAACACTTGGCACACACAGCACAATGCACAAAAATCATCAGATAAATTTATAATTCCCAAAGGAAAACATCATGGAAAGACTGTGAGGATAATCCAAGTATGGATTCCAAAGGGATTAATCCAGCATGGACCCAAGTAGGAATGAGGACCAAAGTTATTTTATTTTATTTTATTTTTGTAGGAAAACAAGGGCGAATTGATCAAGCAAACAATCTGGTACCTGGATAGTGGATGCTCAAGGCATATGACAGGAGACAGAAGAATGCTATCTGAATATACACCAGGACCAGGACCTAAGATTACATTTGGAGATAATTCTAAAGGTACAACCATGGGTAAGGGTAAGCTTATTCATGGAAATATTCACATTAAAGATGTATTACTTGTAGAGAATTTAAAGTATAATCTGATTAGTATTAGTCAATTATGTGACTATGATTATTGTGTGGAATTTCAAAAGCACATCTGCACTGTAAAAGATCAATCTGGACTAATCATTATGACAGGAGAAAGAAATGGAAACACCTATAAAGTTAATTGGTCGGATCAACTAATCACTTCAGTCTGCCTGATAGCATCAAAGATGAACCAACATTGGTTATGACACAAAAGACTAAATCACTTGAACTTTAAAGTTATAGCCAATCTGAGTAAACATGAATTGGTTACAGGTCTGCCTAAAATTGAGTTTTCAAAAGATAAAATTTGTTCTGCCTGCCAACTAGGTAAGCAGATCAGATCAAATTTTAAAAACAAAGGATGTAAATCATCTTCCAAAAGCTTAGAACTATTGCACATGGATCTTTTTGATCCTATTCCAGTAATGAGCTTAGGGGAAATGAAATACACTCTGGTTATTGTTGATGATTTCTCAAGATTTACTTGGGTGATATTTTTAAAATCTAAAGATCAAACTGCCACCCAATTGATTAAACTTCTTTTAAGACTTCAAAATGAGAAATCACAAACGATTGACAAAATTAGAAGTGACAGAGGAACCGAGTTTACAAATCAAACTCTGTCTACTTATCTTGAAAATCATGAAATCAAGCATGAGTACTCTGCAGCTAGGACACCACAACAAAATGGTGTTGCAGAAATGAGAAATAGAACTCTAAAGAAAACTGCTAGAACAATGATTGCTGATTCAGGTATTTCACAAAAGTTTTGGGCAGAGGCTGTAAATACAGCTTGTTATACTCAGAACAGATCAATGATTAATAAAAAATTTGGAAAAACACCTTATGAGATCTGGTATGGAAAAGTTCCAGTGATATCATACATCAAGGTATTTGGTTGCAAATGTTTCATTCACAACAATGGTAAGACTCATCTGACTGCACTCGATGTCAGATCAGATGCTGGTTTGTTTCTTGGATACTCATCTGTTAGTAAAGCTTATAGAGTATTTAATATTAAAACTCTAACAGTTGAAGAATCAATACACGTTGTTTTTGATGAAAGATCTGTTACTAATGAATCTTCAAGTTTAAATGATCTCAGTAACAGAATAAAAGATACAAAGCTTGACTCAGAAGATGAAGAAGAGATTCAGATCATAATTCCTTTTGAACCAGTTCAAATTGAGGAACAGATACCAGAAGAACCACCAATTAACAATAATATTCCAACAAGCACAGAACATCACAATGATCAAGATCAACAAGGGAACACAGATCAACTTGGTCCAAATTACAGATGGTCCAAGACTCATCCACCAAACTTGGTAATAGGTAATCCATCTGCACCTTTGAGAACCAGAGGTCAGATGATTAATGATTTCATGCATGCTGCTTTTATTTCTCATATAGAACCTAAGAAAGTAGAAGAAGCTCTTCTTGACAGTAATTGGATAGAAGCCATGCAAGATGAATTGAATCAATTCGAAAGAAATTCTGTCTGGCATTTAGTTCCTAGACCTTCAGATAAATCTATAATAGGAACTAGATGGGTATTTAAAAATAAACTCAATGAAAGTGGTAATGTAGTAAGAAATAAGGCACGATTAGTAGCACAGGGTTACAGACAAGAAGAGGGCATTGATTTTGATGAAACATTTGCTCCTGTAGCTAGACTTGAAGCTATTCGAATTTTTCTTGCTTATGCTGCTTTCAAGGATTTTAAGGTATTCCAGATGGATGTTAAAAGTGTATTTCTCAATGGTCTTCTCCAAGAATAAGTGTTTGTAGAACAACCCCCAGAATTCGAAAGTCAAACTTATCCAGATCATGTATTCAAACTGGATAAAGCTCTTTATGGGTTAAAACAAGCTCCACGAGCTTGGTATGACACACTCTCTCTTTTTCTTCATGATCATGGTTTTACTATTGACTCTGTAGATAAAACTCTCTTTAAGTTTCTCAGAGGCGATCACACTTTATTAGTACAAATATATGTTGATGATATCATATTTGGGTCATCTAACCCCAAATTATGCAAAAAAATTTCTAAGATGATGCAGGACAAATTCGAGATGAGTATGATGGGAGAACTAACATTCTTTCTGAGATTGCAAGTCAGACAGATGGAAAAGGGAATATTCATTAACCAGGTCAAATACACAAAAGAACTTCTGAAGAAATTTGAAATGGAGAATTGCTCTGCTGCTAGTACCCCAATGAGTGCTTCAATCAAACTGGACAAAGATGAAGCTGGGTCTTCAGTAGAACAAACTCTATTCAGAGGACTTATAGGATCTTTACTATATCTGAAAGCAAGCAGACCAGATATAATGTTCTCAGTCGGTCTATGTGCAAGATTTCAATCTGATCCGAAGCAATCTCACTATATTGCCGCAAAGAGAATCCTAAAATATCTTAAGGGAGCTCAAAATGTTGGATTATGGTATCCAAAAAATTCTAGTTTTAATCTTATTGGTTACTCAGATGCAGACTATGCAGGTTGCAGAATTGATCGTAAAAGCACAAGTGAGACTTGTCAATTTCTTGGTGACAGGCTTATTTCTTGGTTCAGTAAGAAACAAAAATCTATTGCTACATCTACAGCAGAATCAGAATACTTAGCCGCTGGAAGTTGTTGTGCACAATTGCTCTGGATTCAACAGCAAATCAGAGATTACGGTGTTAATTCATCTGAATCACCAATCTTCTATGATAATACAAGTGCAATAGCTATCATTTACAATCCAGTTCTACATTCCAGAACAAAGCACATTGATATTCGTCACCACTTCATCCGAGATCATGTTCAAAAGAAAGATGTTCGTCTGGAACATGTTTCAACCGATTTGCAAGTTGCCGATATTTTCACCAAACCATTACCCGACGCTAAGTTTTCTTATTTTCGAAATGTTCTTGGTTTAATTGATATTGATTAAATTAAGCACATGTTTAGGGGGAATATCTGCTCATTTCAGTACATTTAACAGATGAAAAATATATAACTTATTACATTTCACTCATCTGCCTCATAAGCTACTCGAGCAAGATCTATTCTACTACGTATCTCTCGGCTCCAGTTGATCATCCAAGCACTTAGAGAGCCTTGACCATTGCAGGCGTCATCCTCAAAGCAAATGTTCTGCATTTCATCTCGCTCTATGAGGAGAATGACAAGATGAACTCCAGAGGACTTCAAGACATCTCTAGTATTTTGAGTACCCAGCATGAACTTACACCACTGCATCCTAGCACAAATTCGACGACGCATTGCAGGAGTCAATGGAGGAGGACTGGGAAGACGACGACAGCGAAGGGAATCAAGGAAATTCCCCATTCTCATTCCTCGCTCAAACACCCTCCTTCTGTAAAAATTCTTCCGGATTTCATTCTCTTGTTCAACAGATAGAACAACGGTGCTATTATTCTCACTTGCCATTTACTCTTAATGTTTTGAATTATATGTTGTTAGTGCTTTGTAACTTTGCTTTTTATAGGGACAGATCAATAAATGACAGGAAATCAACCGCTTCAGCTCCTTTGAATGTCCAATCAACTTCTACTCCTTTATTACGGGAAATTCAATTTGATCTGCCTAGATAGTGATAATCCTTCCTGAGATTCTCACACCTATTAACTCTATTTAAATGCCTTTAATTTTTCTATGCAAGAAAATGAACAGTCATTCTCTTAATTTCAAACACATTATGTCCAATCACTGTTTGTCACGATATTCTATGCATATCTTCTTTTCAGATAGAATCCTGATTGAATCATTACTTTCTGACTATGCGTTTAAAAAACTTGATTTTATTATTTTTAGGAAATAATCTTTTATCCGACTAAAGATGAAATGTCTATCTGAACTTTCATCTGGACAGTTTAATTTTTAGTTCGATATTGGTTACGATTCCTTAAGCATTGTGTTTACTTTAACAGATTTCAATTGCACACACAACACACAAATAGGAGATAATCATAACTTCATTGCATAAAAACAAAGGTGTTACATTACATTCTTCATACTAACTTAATCTCCTAGATTTTGCCTCATTGGCCCCCAGACCCTCTTTCTCACATCAGCATCCAAACGCCACACGTTCAACCACTCCAGCACGACCGGATCAAAACGCCTACCCTTGTACTCACTTGCATTAATCATATGAGTGAGGACCTTCACTTCCTTCCTGTACATTAGAAAGGAAACACCCTGATTCGAGAGGATCTCCTCAACGCTTATGGCACCCAGCAACTCCATGTACTTGTCCTTGCGATCCTCAAGCTCGCAAACATCCTCATACTTGCGTGGAGGAAACAGCGCCTGATGATACATCCGGATTTCTTCCACTTTGAACCAGAGTCGCATCACCCACTTCAGGATGAATTCCTGAAGTTCTTCCTTGAACTCCTCGACAGACATATGAGAACTCATTTTCTTTATCTGATTTTATGATTTGATTATGAAATAGGATACTCGGAAGTTACATCCGAGTGGTCTTCTTATAAGGGATTTCTGTCGTTTAAGATTCCCGATAAATTATTAAAATATTATTTTATCTGCCGCGTGAATAAAACTTTCCACCGCATCTCTTTTTGAATTTGAATTAATGATTACGTCATCTTCCACGTGCTTAATTTCTTAAAACTTATCGAAGAAGTTGCCTCTTCAACACTTCGCATTCTCTGAGCCCTAATCTACTTTTTCTTCGCAAAGAACAGACTACTCGCATTTATTCTTCGATTTTGCAGGAAAGAGATGACTCCCATTACCCAAAACGTTCTTCTTATCGATTTTCACACCATATTCGATCTAAACGATCAAGGAATGGTGGATATGTTCAGAACAATTGAAGCATCTGGGCTACGGAAATTTCTCGAAGGCGGGAAATTGCTTTACAAGCAAGCCCCACCCAAGTTCTTCCAGACGGCAAAATTTGAAGAAGAATCCATCTATGCAACTCTTGGTGAAGAATCTGTCCGCATTACATCTACCCTTTTCACTTCTTCATTTGATTTTCCAAGACAGGGAATCACTGATTTTTCATCAATCTCTGCTGAAACAAAGAAGCAGATGAAAAACATGTACTCCTTGACAAACAAACCAGTCCGCATTCCTTGCAAGAAGAAGGAATTGAAGATGGAATTCAGGATTCTGCACGATATTGTAGCCAAATACCTTCTGGCCAAAGCAGGTTCTTTCGATGCAATTACATCTGAAAATTTTGATGTTATGGCTGCTATCTCTGCTGGTATTACCGTAAATTGGTCAGTTGTTCTGTTCAATATTCTATCTGCTATGATAACTGCACCTACAGAACAATCTCTAGGATTTGCAGTTCAGATCGGAGATATCTTGAATGATCTGAATGTCCATCTGGGACCTTCGTTTGCACTTCATCCGCACAAAACCTTAAATGCAAGAGCCATAGATGTATACAAAGCTAAACAGCTGATTATTTTCAAGCGTGGTTCATCTCACTCGAATGAGATTGAAGATTTAATGCTCGAAGATGAATCCAAGTCCTTGGCCATCACAACAACCAAGGAAGCTTCGCCTCGAAGAAGATCAGTTCCCAGAAGAAAGACTACAGCAAAGAGAAAAGTTTTGATCAATTCATCTGAGTCCGAATCTTTTGAATCAGATCAAATTACTCGAGTTGTTATTATCTCACCTCATCCGCAGAAAAGAAGAAGAATAGTCAAACCTCTTCCTCGGATCCCATTGCCTATCCCACCTGCACCAATTCCAGCTATTCCTCTCTCTTTGGTAGAAAATATTGTTCCACCGGTGACTCAGCTCAATATTTCCATGCTTCAGTCTGGATTCTTCAAACAGCCTGATGATGTACCAAATCTACTGTCAAACATTCAAAGGATTATTGATCTGACTGCTGAACACATTATCAAAAATGTGGATTTAAAAATGAAGTCGTTTGATAAATGAGTCTTTCATCGGACTGAGGATCATTTTGAAAGAGTGGGTGCGCGGTTAGCCAACTTGTGGCTAAGGGCTTTTATGACTCTATGTATAAACAATCTTTGTTTAATATAATTTACATTCATTAATGACATTTTCTTTATCTTTCTTCATATTGTTATATTATGATATACTTCTGTTGTTTTGATAAAGACCTTGAATATACTAAAGTGTAAGTAAGATGAGATAGTGAATAAAGAGAGATCACTATCATGAAACACATCTTATAGTCACTGTATATTCTAAATAGTTCCTAGTCAATTGAGCCGTCCGCAAATAAGGATAAGGATTGCTCGAGATTGAGACTAGCATTTGCGATGCCTAGTACCACGTTTCATTGGTATGGAACATAGAGATGTTCGAAGCATGCAAATGGATATTCATATGATGGATGATTGAACTACCCTATTCGGACTATCCAAGTGGTTTTCATTTATTGAGTGGATAAGTCCGCGGTTTTGGTTGTACACCATTAGTCCTTACTATTTGAAACATCATGGAGACTCTATATGCTAGTACTATACTTTGATTCGTTTACCGACTCTATGAGGGTCATCAGGTGTCGAGATTGGGTACAGTTACGACACATATAGGAGTCAATGCTTTGTTGTCAAGGATTCACCACACGCTTGCGAGTGTGGATATCCTATGCGATCTAAGGAGATATTAGTGTGACAAATATCTGGCCAGAGTACTCGATGTGATTTAGGTTACTTGGTTTCCTAGTAGCACATGTGATGTCACTATTTGATCTTCAAGATGCATTGCATAGTTATCGAATCTCGAACGACTCTCGAAGTACCAATGGTTGTTGATTCGATCGGGATATTTGGATAAAGGGACCGTACTGTACGCTAACCAAAAACTACTGGTTCTTGCAGGCACTATCAGTGATACCTAGGAAATCATGGGGCGATGTTGCTAGGCGCTCTTACCATGATTCGATGGGTAAGTCGGAAATTGTTGTTCCGAGTCACAAGGAGTTGTGAGCCCATAGCTAGCTATATCCCTGAACCATTGAGGGTCACACAAGTAATGAATTACTAATCCCCGTTGAGATAGTTAAATTTAAAGAGTTAAATTTAGCGAAAGAGAAGTTGGACTTCTTAACTAAAGGGAGTGGAATTTCCTAAAATGACATAGGGATGACATTTTTGGAAATCACTGAATTCGAATTCAGAAAAATTATCTTGACTTTAAAAGGTGCAGAAATGGTTTCTGTGCACATTGGTGAAATCGGTTTATCAATCGGAGTGAAGATGAATTGTATATTAATTTCTATAATAACAGTCTTGGCTTGTTGGGCTTAAGTTATGGATAATGGGCCCTAAGGAGTTAGTGTCCTATTAGACATATAACTTAATCCAATACAGAAATTATATATAGTGGATGGTGCAGTTTTCGAAAATGACTAATTGATTGTCTTGCAATTTTCGAAAATACTGCAACACACACATCTACAGTTTTCGAAATATCCTAGAACAGTTCTAAGGAGATTTTCGAATTCTGTCTCCTTTTTGAGAGAAAATTCAGTCTGTGATTTTTGGAAAATTACATTCTAAATTGACAGATCAAATCTGTAAATCTCTTCGATAAACATCTGATTGATTTCTAGTGAAATCAATCAGAGAGTTTTAGTTTTCTGTTCGTGGACCTAATTCAGGAGATTGATCGAGCGAGTCATCAGTTCCTGGGATTTACAACAAGAGTAGATTAATCTGTTGGTGTCCATAATCAAGCCATAGCTTGAATAGGTAAAATATTAATTGTTATTATTATTTTACATGTTGATTTTAATCATTAGGATTTGATACCCATGATATGAAATTGTTCCATATAAGAAAATAAAAAATTTTAAACTTCCGCTGCTCTGGGTATCATATCACACTGATTTGAAAACGTGTTCTAACAGTGGTATCAGAGACAGGTTGCTCTTAGATCAAACGATTAAAATTTATCGATTGTACAAAATTTTTAAAGCCTCGGGTTTGAGAAACGAAAACAAAAATTTTAAATTAAATTTCAAGGGCATCACGGGCAGCGACGGGCTGCCCATGCCCGAGCCCCACGTGGGGCTACCCTGCCCCACGTGGAGGCGGGGCTGCCCGGGAACGTCCCGGGCAGCCCGGAAAATTAAAATTGTTTTTTTATTTGAATTTTAAATTTTTGAAATTTTAGTTTTTGGTCCGATCGAAAATTGTTTTGATTGGTCCACGAGGCATCGGATCAAATTGTTTGAGTCCGAAATTTTTAAAATTGATTTTTGGATAAATTTGAATTTTTGGAAAATTTATAAATTTTATCCGTTAAATTAGATTTTATAAAATTAATTATTTTAGTACAATTGATGATAAGATATGATCTTATGAATATATTAGATAAAATTTGATTTTATCTTTTTAATTAAATTGTCATTGCATGTTATCCAATGATTTAATTATTGAATTAAATATTGGATAAAAGGATGATCGATTGCCATGACCAATTTTATAGGTGTATGTTAGGTTGTTTACATTTGGTTTTTATTATTGTTGTTGGGTTTTATTAATGGGCTTGGTTTATGGCCCAATTTGATTTGTCATATGTAATAAAAGGTGGACCTGATTTATGGCCCGTTCCCACCCTTAAATATATATCCCCTACTTGTCATCAAAATTTATTGTAAATTTATTAGACTTAGTGAGAGATAAAAGATTTGAAGACAATGGTGTGGCCAACAGACAATAAAGACCGAAGAAATGTAAATTGGAAGCTCAATATAATAGGATTGCATTGCATACTTGCATATCACCTAGGATTGGACTTAGACTCGTGATTGGCAACCACGGGTCAATTAGTTATTGGGGTCGATCATCCTTTATATAATATATGATATTATTGTTGTATGCATGTTTAGACTAAATTGCATGAATCCCGAGCATACAAATTATTGAATGATGAGAAAAATTTTCAAAATTAAAATCCCTCATTTTAAATATGACTTAAAATTGATATCAAGATTAACAAAAGAGAATTTAAATATTGTTTAAATATTTCTACCTTCCATCAACGATCAATGTATGAGATGCTACCCGCGCGCATGGTCCGGCTCATATTATTGGGGGGGGGGGGGCCGTTCGTCGGAAAGCTGTACATTGGATCGACACATGTTGTAAGTTGGGTGGAACTCCCATGGGATTGGCTCATATTATTGGGGATCCACATGGCGACCGTCCATCACAACTTAATATTGATGGGTCATCTTGACATGTCACAATGAACGACGTCATATTATTGGGCTCTTATTGGACATGAGGTAAAAACATGGGGGTTGCTTTGGAAGCAATTGGGCTCTACCTTTTGAAAATTATGGTTGGCTGATATTATTTGGGACTATGATTTGTCAATTGGACTCCATGTTCCCACTAAGGAAATCAGTTTCTCGTTTTCACTAGAGGGTAGTGAAATCGTTAAAATAATGGGAGTGAAATTCATAAAATAAATCTCGCCATATTTTATGTCTTGGTAAATTAATTAAGCAATCACTGATTATTGTCTGTTTCTTTTCAGTATTTCATTACAATGAATTCGCGCAATCCACTATTCTCGATTCTCGAACAAAACAAACTGACTGGCGCAAACTATACTGAATGGTTCCGTAAGTTAAAGATTGTTCTAAGTTCGGAAAAGGTTTTCTACGTGTTAGAAAAGCCTCCTCCGAAAGAAGCCCCGGCTGATGTGAGTCCGGAAGAATTGGCCAAACTTGACAAATGGTGGGACCATGATGTCAAGGCCAAATGTTACATGCAGGCTTCGATGTCTGATGAACTTTAGAGGCGATTTGAGAATGCAGTGAATGCTGTTGACATTCACGATACTCTCAAGGAACTTTTTGGAGCTCAGTCAAGATCGGAGAGGTATGCCACCGTCAAAGAGCTCATGACATGCCGCATGCGAGATGGGACTTCGGTCCGTGAGCATGAGATACACATGATTGAGCTCATTGAAAAGTTGGTAACACTTGATTTGACATTGGAGCACGAACTGAATGCGGACTTGTTACTTCTTTCACTTTCTTCGTCGTTTGATGGTTTTGTGATGAACTTCAATATGAATAAGATAGAGGCCACCCTTGAAGAGATGGTCAATATACTTGTCACATATGAGGCCACATTAAAGAAGGATAAACCGGTATTTTTTGTTGGTTCCTCTTCTAACTCTAAGAAAGACCAAGTGGAAAGGGTAAGAAACGTTCTGCCCCACCCAAGAAAACTGTGCCAAAGAAGAAGAACAAAACAAAGGATTCAAACGTGAACAGATCTGAAGATGTTTGCCATCACTGCAAGAAACCCGGTCATTGGAAACGTAACTGCAAAGAATATCTCGAGCAGTTGCAAACTGCAAAGGGTATATTTTACATTGAAATAAAATGTTTCACTTAATACTACTTCTTGGGTATTGGATACCGGATGTGGATCTCACATTTGCAATGATTTGCAGGTGATGACAAGAAGTCGTAAGCTTAGGATGGGTGAGACCCAGCTAAGGCTCGAAAATGGTTTTAGAGTTGAAGCCAAAGCTGTGGGAGACTTTTATTTAGTTTTGCAGAACAATTTTAAGTTACTTTTGAGAGATATTTTATTTGTGCAAGATTTGGTTAAAAACATTATTTCTGTTTCTATGCTTGATAGAGATGGTTTTTCTTGCAATTTTGTGAATGAGATTTGCAATATTTACAAGAATGAATGTTTGATTGGATGTGGACAACTTGAAAACGATCTATATAACTTAAAATTAAAAGACGTACCAATTAATTATGTTGATAAACCGGCAACAACAAATAAAAGAAAAAATGATAGTCAAAACCCGGCAAACCTTTGGCATGCTAGGCTAGGTCATATTTCCTCAAGGAGGATGAACAAGCTAGTGGGAGAGGGCATGTTTGATATGTCTGATATTAACTCTCTACCAACTTGTGAGTCCTGCCTAAAAGGAAAAATGACTAAAACTCCTTTCAAAGGAAAACCTGAGCGTAGTCAAAATCTGTTGGATTTGATCCATACAGATGTTTGCGGCCCATTTAGTATTGGTACTAAATTTGGTCACACCTACTTCATTACCTTTACTGATGATTATTCTAGGTACGTGTATTTATATTTGATGAAATATAAGTCTGAATCATTTGAAAAGTTCAAAGAATTCAAGGCTGAAGTAGAAAACAAACTAGGTAAAAGTATTAAAGCACTTCGATCGGATCGAGGTGGAGAATACTTAAGTACCGAGTTTTTGGGCTATCTAAAAGAGAATGGGATTCTCTCTCAGTGGACTCCTCCTATGACACCTCAGCTAAATGGTGTTTCGGAGCGTCGCAATCGAACATTGTTGGACATGGTTCGATCTATGATGAGCTTCACTGAGCTTCCACCTTCGTTTTGGGGCTATGCTCTTGAAACGGCGGTATTGCTGTTGAACAATGTCCACACTAAAGCAGTGAACAAAACTCCATATGAATTATGGACTGGCAAAACTCCTAAGTATTTGTACTTGAGGATTTGGGGATGTCCTGCTTATGTGAAGCAGACAGTGGGAGATAAGTTGGATAGTCGATCCACCATATGTTATTTTGTAGGGTATCCGAAGAATTCAATCGGATATTATTTCTATCATCCTACTAAAACAAAAGTGTTTGTTTCGAAGAATGCCACCTTCATGGAGAAGGAGTTCTTACTTGATAAGAAAGGCAAGATGATGAAACTTGAAGAAATTCGAGAAGAACCCAAGATACAAAATAACGATCCCACACCTCAGGAACCATTAAACGACACGCCTCTTTTTAGAAGATCCGAGAGGACTTCTAGACCTCCTATTCGATATGGTTTACTTCTTGAAGGGGATCAAAGTGAACCCGACATTGGATGTGATCCAAGAAACTTCAAGGAAGCCATTTCTGATGCGGATTCGAATTTATGGCTTGAAGCTATGCAGTCGGAAATAGACTCGATGCATACAAACCAAGTTTGGTCTTTAGTAGATCCTCCCGATGGAATTGTTCCAATAGGGTGTAAATGGATATACAAGAGAAAACTTGGGCCTGATGGTAAGGTATTGACCTACAAGGCACGATTGGTGGCAAAAGGTTATACTCAAAGACAAGGTGTTTATTATGATGAAACCTTTTCACCAGTCGCAATGTTCAAGTCCATAAGAATCTTTATTGCCATAGCAGCTTGGTATGACTATAAGATATGACAAATGGATGTGAAGACTACATTTCTTAATGGAAACATTAAGGAAGAAATCTATATGATGCAGCCCGAAGGATTCACATCCATGGGAAGCGAGCATAAGGTATGCAAGCTTCAGAGATCAATTTATGGTCTCAAACAGGCATCAAGAAGTTGGAACCAGAAATTTGATGAAACAATAAAGGACTTTGGTTTCATCAAGAACCCGGAGGAACCGTGCATGTACAAGAAAGTAGTTAAGGATGCTGTGACATTCTTAGTACTTTATGTTGATGACATCCTACTCATTGGGAATGATGTAGGGATGTTGCAATCAACAAAGATATGATTGTCAGGTAGATTCTCGATGAAGGACTTGGGTGAGGCATCCTATATTCTAGGAATACAGATCTATAGAGATAGATCTAAGAGAATGATAGGACTCACTCAAGCTACCTACATCGATACCATATTGAAAAGGTTCTCTATGGATGAATCCAAGAGAGGACATCTACCTATGTGTCATGGAGTTTCTCTATCCAAGTCGATGTCTGCCAAGACTGACGAAGAGATAGAGAAAATGACACACGTACCATATGCGTCAGCCATAGGTAGTATTATATATGGGATGATATCTACCAGACCGGATGTAGCCTTTGCTCTGAGTGTCACGAGCAGATATCAGGCCAACCCCGGTCAAATGCATTGGAAAGCCGTGAAGGATATTCTTAAGTACTTAAGAAGGACTAAGAATTTATTCATGGTTTATGGAGGAAGAGAATTGAAATTGGAAGGCTATACCGACTCTAGCTTCCAAAGCGACGTGAATGACTCAAAATCAACCTCTGGATTTGTATTAATGCTCAATGGCGGTGCTGTCTCTTGGAAGAGTTCCAAGCAGGACACCAAAGTGGATTCCACCACTGAGGCAGAGTACATTGCGGCATCAACTGCTGCTAAAGAGGCCGTTTGGATGAGAAATTTTGTCCAAGAGTTGGGTGTAATTCCTGAAGTTGTTGGTCCAGTCCCGGTGTACTGTACAACACTGGTGCCGTTGCTCAGGCAAAGGAACCAAGGTCTCATCAAAGATCCAAACACGTACTGAGGAAATACCACATCATCCGGGAGATCATGGAAAGAGGAGACATCACTGTCGAGAGAGTGGCCTCTGCAGACAATATCGCTGATCCACTTACTAAGCCCTTACCAGGACCATTGTTTGACAAACATCGCGAAGCAATGGGACTACGTAGTATGACTAGTTGGCTTTAGGGAAAGTGGGAGATTGAAAGAGTGGGTTCCCGGTTAGCCAACTTGTGGCTAAGGGCTTTTATGACTCTATGTATAAACAATCTTTGTTTAATATAATTTACATTCATTAATGGCATTTTCTTTATCTTTCTTCATATTGTTATATTATGATATACTTCTGTTGTTTTGATAAAGACCTTGAATATACTAAAGTTTAAGTAAGATGAGATAGTGAATAAAGAGAGATCACTATCATGAAACACATCTTATAGTCACTGTATATTCTAAACAGTTCCTAGTCAATTGAGCCGTCCGCAAATATGGATAAGGATCGCTCGAGATTGAGACTAGCATTTGAGATGCCTAGTACCACGTTTCATTGGTATGGAACATAGAGATGTTCGAAACATGCAAATGGATATTCATATGATGGATGATTGAACTACCCTATTCGGACTATCCAAGTGGTTTTCATTTATTGAGTGGATAAGTCCGCGGTTTTGGTTGTACACCATTAGTCCTTACTACTTGAAACATCATGGAGACTCTATATGCTAGTACTATACTTTGAATCATTTACCGACTCTATGAGGGTCATCAGGTGTCGGGATTGGGTATAGTTATGACACATATAAGAGTCGATGCTTTGTTGTCAAGGATTCACCACACGCTTGCGAGTGTGGATATCCTATGCGATCTGAGGAGATATTAGTGTGACAAATCTCTGGCTAGAGTACTCGATGTGATTTAGGTTACTTGGTTTCCTAGTAGCACATACGATGTCACTATTTGATCTTCAAGATGCATTGCATAGTTATCGAATATCGAACGACTCTCGATGTACCAATGGTTGTTGATTCTATCGGGATATTTGGATGAAGGGACCGTACTGTACGCTAACCAAAACCTACTGGTTCTTGCAGGCACCATCAGTGATACCTAGGGAATCATGGGGCGATGTTGCTAGGCGCTCTTATCATGATTCGATGGGTAAGTCAGAAATTGTTGTTCCGAGTCACAAGGAGTTGTGAGCCCACAACTAGCTATATCCCTGAACCATTGAGGGTCACACAAGTAATGGATTACTAATCCCTGTTGAGATAGTTAAATTTAAAGAGTTAAATTTAGCGAAAGAGAAGTTGGACTTCTTAACTAAAGGGAGTGGAATTTCCTAAAATGACATAGGGATGAGCATTTTTGGAAATCACTGAATTCAGATTCAGAAAAATTATCTTGACTTTAAAAGGTACAGAAATGGTTTTTGTGTACATTGGTGAAATCGGTTTATCAATCGGAGTCAAGATGAATTGTATATTAATTTCTATAATAATAGGCTTGGCTTGTTGGTTTTAAGTTATGGATAATGGGCCCTAAGAAGTTAGTGTCCTATTAGGCATATAACTTAATCCAGTACATAAATTATATATGGTAGATGGTGCAGTTTTTGAAAATGACTAATTGATTGTCTTGCAATTTTTGAAAATACTGCAACACACACATCTACAGTTTTTGAAATATCCTAGAACAGTTCTAAGGAGATTTTCGAATTCTGTCTCCTTTTTGAGAGAACATTCAGTCTGTGATTTTTGGAAAATTACATTCTGAATTGACAAATCAAATCTGTAAATCTCTTCGATAAACATTTGATTGATTTCTAGTGCAATCAATCAGAGGGTTTTAGTTTTCTGTTCGTGGACCTAATTCAGGAGATTGATCGAGCGAGTCATCAGTTCCTGGGATTTACAACAAGAGCAGATTAATCTGTTGGTGTCCATAATCATGTCATAGCTTGAAGAGGTAAAATATTAATTGTTATTATTATTTTACATGTTGATTTTAATCGTTAGGATTTTATACCCATGATATGGAATTGTTCCATATAAGAAAATACAAAATTTTAAACTTCCGCTGCTCCGGGTATCATATCACACTGATCTGAAAACGTGTTCTAACACATTTCTCGAACATCAAGGAATTGAACACACTGGACAAGATTGCAGCACTTGAATGGGCTGAAACTAAATGTGTGTCTCGAGCCTTGAACAGAAGAGAGTTTGTTCAACTTAGGCTACAAGAAAGCACTCTTCGACACTTCATTCGAACACAAAGAGCAAAGTTCGATCCAATCAGTCTGGATATTTTTTATAAGACCGCCGCATTTAACCAACTGGAGAACGATGCTAATCTGATGACAGCAAATGCTCAACTCATGAGACAAGAATTTCCATCAGAAGCACCAGTCAGAGCTCAACATTCATCTTCGGCTCCTCCGTCTGATACAGATGAACAATCCCTGATGGATGAATTTTTTCTCTTTGCCGAACCAATCACTTCAAACATTTCATCAGCTACGAATACTTTTGTTCCAGAAGAATCCATGATCATTGAAGTTGTCCCTGCAGAACAATTAGATGTGGTCCTCTTTTCTCAAGAACCATTAACCACATCTCACATTGAAAATTCTTCAGGAAATCAACTATTGCAAGCACAACAGACTGAGCAATCTAGCTCTCATGCGTCCGTTCCTCTTGATACACAACTTATTGAGAATATCATTTCATCCACCGAAAATGTTCCCCAGGAACCATCGCTCAAGACCTCTGCTACAGATAAATCTCTTACTGAAGAGGTATCCATGACTGAAGATGTTCCCTTTGACACTCAGTCAGCAGTTTCTGACATTGCTTTGGATACATCTGTAACGCCCCGTTTTTATCTTAAATGATTTTATTAGAGTTAATCGGAGATTACAGAGTTCTCGAGCCGATTTGATTTTGATCAGGGTCCTTTTTGCAAATTTTGGAAATTTCAGGGACTAAAATGCAAATATTGTTTTTGATATATTATCTACACTTGGAATTGATTGGGAAGAGTCTTCATCTTCCTCTCCAAAACCGATATCCACCATTAGAGACGCCTCAAACCCTCTTCAAGCTTTCAAATCCAGTCTGAGCTCGATCCGTCCGTTAAAAATTAATTCTGAAGGCAGATTAGCGATCAATGCAGCGAGAGCTCCGTTATACCGTAAGTATTTCTCCGATCGGATATGTTTTGTTTTTCGGAGGTTTTTAGAATCGATTTAGATTCTAGTATGTTGTTCTTGGCGGAGTTCTGATCATTTATTATCTGTCGGTTTTGAATTAGAGCGACGTTCGGATTTGTTATGATTTTTGGAAGCCATTTTCGAAAACTTGGATTTTGAGATTGATGGGGTTGCCTTGTTATTGTTGTTTTGGGCATTGTTATGAGGTTATATCGTTATTGAACTGCTGTCTGCATTTTCGGTTTGTTCAGTTTATAGCCGTTATGCCGTCGGTTTGAGTTTTGAGATTTCGAACCCTTTGAGTTGTTGCACTTTGGCTCGTGAGTAATCGTTGTTGTTGATCATCTCTTATCTTCGTACAGATTCGTTGGAGTTTGTCGAGCCTTGTATTAGCAGCATTTGGTCATCGAGAGTTGGACGAAGAACGGTAAAGAGAATTACCTTGAACCGTAGTTGTTGTTTAGATTGTATAGTATTTGATACAATCTTTTGTTGTAGCTTTTCCAGAGTTGGAACTACTGCATTGAAAGGTAAAAGCAGTCATCGTAGCGGGATAGCATACTCAGGACTGTTGGTTCTCGAGTTTCCTTTTAAAATCACATATTGCATCAATACTTGTTCTAGCATGTGAAACTTGTATTTTGGTTGTTATTTGAGTTGTTTATGTGGCTTATGTTTATGTTTTGTTATGCATTCATCTTGAGCCAATCTTGTTTCTAGCGGGCAGAACCTCCCCTTTTTGTTTAGACGTTTGGGAACTATGATTGAGTGGCCTAGGTCGTAGTCGTTTCGCCTGGTGCTAGCATACTCATTATAGTTGCTCAAAGTATAGAGGAGTGAGATACGTGGCACTACCTCGATTGGGAGAGTCGGTGAGTCGTTATGTGATCTCATCCTCGGGATCTCAAAAGCACAGCAGCAATCCCTCGTTTATCAGATTTGATATCCCGGTTCAAAGACATGCATTTCATTACGTTGTTATTGATTTCGTTGTTGTCTTGAAAGCATGTTTATTGTTGTATTACTTTTTATGTTGCTTTTACTGGGATTATCATTCTCACCGTTTATCCGGCTGTTGCTTTGTTTTGTATGTGTACTTGGCAACAGGTGGGGCAGGAACAAGTCAGAAGAGACATGGTTAGCTCCGAGGGAAAGATGTAGAAGTGAGACTCGGTTTATAAGTCGTGTCAGCATGTCTACCTAGTGTTGTTGGAACATGTTTTAGATATCGAACTTCATCGTTATGTTGTTATTGCATGTCCTCTACTTTGAACAGTTGTTGAACTCCAGGATTTTATGTACTAGTTGGAAGAATTGAGTTGTAATGCATGTTTATGTTTTGAAGCATAGAATGGCTTGAATGGCATTGGTTAGCCTTGCTTTTGTGTTGTTATGATTAATGTTGGATTGAGTTTGAAGGAAAGTCATTCCATGTTCTGAATTTTTTTGGGCAAGGGGGTGCGCTCAATCTTAGGTTATTACAGGATCGAGCGCGGCCCCTGTGATTTCCGAGACAGAGAGTTTCAGAAAATGGTGCGCTCGATCCTGGATTTTTGCCGGATCGAGCGCGACACCCTGCATTTTTCTCGGCAGAGAGTTTGTAATTGTGGTGCGCTCGATCCTAGGCTTTTATAGGATCGAGCGCAGTATTGTTCATTAAAAAAAAAAAATTTATTTCTTCTTGTTGCCTTAACTTATAGATGGTGCATGATAATTGTTTATATTATCTTAAGAATAGAAGATTAGAACCGAGGTCTCACATTAAGTGGTATCAGAGAGTTAAGATTCTTGGTTGAACTAGAGTGAGCGGGTAGATCGAGTCTGCGTGTATTGGCTCCTCGCATGTGTTTGAATTATTTTAGCTGTATAATTAATTCCATGCAAGCATGCTTTATTGTTGAGAATTATTTGAATTACATGGTTATGTGATTTACTTTTATAAAGCATGATCTACTTGAGATATAACTGCTTATGTTATCGACTGGTATCCGATTTTTCTGAGCGGTTGTAGAGGGGCACCAGTTGTAGCGATTGAGATATCTTGTGCCCTAATCTTTGTTATTCAGATGGGTCCTCGTCGAGTGATAAACAGAAACACACCGCCAGTTATCCCTGCGACTGAGCAAGCTAGCACTGAAGTTGATCAGTTGGATGCTTCAGCAACGCCTATGGAAACCTTGCTGAAGAGGTTTCAGTCGTTCAATCCGCCGTTATTGATGGGTTCAGAAAATCCAGTTGACTGCGAGAGTTGGTTGGATGATATTGATCAGCTGTTCGATTCCATTGATTACACAGATGATCGCAGAATCAGGTTAGTCATTCATCAGCTACGTGGGGTTGCTAAGAGCTGGTGGATCATGACAAAGAAAGCAATGGAGAGTAGAGGTACGGAAGTTACTTGGACTCTTTTTAAATCTGAATTTTATAAGCGGTTTTTCCCTATCTCGTATCGCAAAGATAAGGGAGCAGAGTTTGCCAACCTGAGGCAAGGGAATCTGAACATTGAAGAGTACGTGGCTAAGTTCGATAGTCTGTTGCATTTTGCACCGCTAATTGCCGAAGATGAAGAAGCTAAGGCAGATCAGTTCATCAATGGTTTGAACCCAGACGTCTTCACGTTGGTAAACACTAACAGACCTAACAACTTTGCGGATGCCATGAATCACGCAAAGGGAGCAGAAGCAGGCTTGTGGAGGCAAAGAGGTAATCAGGTGGCACCTCAGCAGCAGAGGCAGTATCAGAACCAACCATCTCAGTATCAAAATCAGCCACCGCAGTATCAGAACCAGCAGCAAAGGTATGAAGGTGGAAACAGTGGGGGAAACAGAAAAGATCAGTACAAAGCAAGAGGTAAATAGTTCAAGAGGCAGGGGAACAGTTCTTCTAGTTTCAGTGGTTCAAAGCAATTCGGTTCAGGACAGAGTTTTTGATCTTCAGCCATGTACTGCAGCAAGTGTGGGGGAAGACACTCACCGGATCAGTGTGTGGGAGTCTTTGGTAATTGTAACACCTGTCAGCAACCGGGACACTTCTCTAAGGTGTGCCCTCAGCGTAGCAGAGATAGAGCTCAGAGCGGAAGTTCATCTCGACCTGCAGCTCAACCCGAGAGGTAGTCTTCTGCAGTGCACTCTTTCCAGCCTCAGCAGCAGAACAGACAGGGAGGTAACTCTAGTGCGAACCAGCCTCCGAGACCGCAGGCACGAGTCTTTGCTTTGACAGAGGATCAGGCTCAGGCAGCACCTGACGATGTTATAGCAGGTAACTGTTCGATTTTTGGTTATTCTGCTCATGTTTTGATAGATACAGGTGCTTCTCATTCCTTTATCTTTGAGAAATTTGTGTTATTGCATGTCTTGCCTACTGAGTTGTTGCCTACTATAGTAGCTGTTACTTCACCGTTGGGTGGGGGAATTGTTTCTGTCAGACTAGTCAGGAAATGTGAACTTTGTTTTGAGGGGAATTTGTTAGAATTCGACTGTATTGTGCTTGGGTTGTCAGATTTTGATTGTATAGTCGATATAGATGCTTTGACCAAGTACAGGGCAACAGTCGATTGTTTTCAGAAAGTTGTCAGGTTCAGACCTGAAATGGCAGACGAGTGGAAATTCTTCGGTAAGGGTTCTCGATCTAGAATTCCTTTGATTTCAGTGTTATCTATGACTCGTTTGTTACAGAGAGGTGCAGAAGGATTTTTGGTTTATGCGGTTGATGTACTGAAATCTAGCCCAGCTTTGGTTGACTTACCAGTGGTTAGAGATTTTGCTGATGTGTTTTCGGAAGATGTTCCTGGATTGCCACCTATTCGAGAGATCGAATTCAGCATCGATTTGGTGCAAGGTACTCAACCTATTTCCAAAGCTCCTTATCGTATGGCACCTATTGAACTGAGAGAGTTGAAGGAGCAACTTGAATATTTGATTTCCAAGGGATACATCAGACCTAGTATATCACCTTGGAGTGCTCCTGTTCTGTTTGTTCGGAAGAAGGATGGTTCTATGCGGCTTTGTATCGACTACCGTCAGTTGAATCAGACTACAGTTAAGAACAGGTATCCTTTACCCCGAATAGATGACATTTTTGATCAGCTGCAGGGTTCTTCTGTCTATTCGAAGATTGATCCGAGGTCAGGCTATCACCAGCTGAGAGTGAGAGAGGAAGATGTTCCTAAGACCGCATTCAGAACGAGGTATGGTCACTTTGAGTTTATAGTCATGCCGTTTGGTTTGACTAACGCTCCAGCGGTTTTTATGGGTTTGATTAACCGTATCTTTCAGCATTATTTAGATGAGTTCGTCATTATCTTTATCGATGATATTCTTATATACTCGAAGAACCGTACTGACCATGCAGAGCACTTGAGGACCGTACTGCAGATTTTGCGAGTTGAGCAGTTGTTTGCCAATTTGTCTAAATGTGAATTCTGGTAAGATCGAGTTGTCTTTCTCGGTCATATTATTTCTGAAGATGGGATTTCTGTCGATCCCAGCAAGATTGAAGCGGTTATGAATTGGCCTAGACTGACATCAGTACCTGAGATCCGAATCTTCATGGGTTTAGCTAGTTATTATCGCCGATTCATCGAGGGTTTCTCGTCTATTGCCAAGCCTATTACCCAGCTGACTCAGAAGAATGCGCCTTTTGTCTGGACTGCAGATTTTGAGGCTAGCTTTGTTGATCTGAAGAGGAGACTGACCAGTGCTCCGATTCTTTTTATTCCGAAAGGTACTGGAGGTTTCACAGTCTATTGTGATGCTTCTAACCGAGGCTTGGGTTGTGTTCTTATGCAGCATAAGCATGTGGTGGCGTATGCATCGAGGTAGCTGAAACTGCACGAAACTCGTTATCCAGTTGATGATCTTGAACTAGCTGCGATTGTATTTGCTCTGAAGATCTGGCGTCACTATCTTTATGGTGAGTCTTTCGAGATCTTTTCTGATCATAAGAGTCTTAAGTACTTGTTTTCACAGGCAGAGCTGAATATGAGACAGAGAAGATGGTTAGATCTGTTGAAGGATTTCGACTGTGAAATCAAGTATTATCCGGGAAAGTCGAATGCAGTTGCAGATGCCTTGAGCCGAAAGCTATGTTCTTTATCTCTTTCTACTATTGGTGTTTCTCAGTTGATCGATGATTGTTGCACTTCTGGTTTAGAGTTTGAAACAGATAGGGAGACTATCATACTGTTTGCTATTCAAGCCGAACCGGAGTTGTTTGTTGCAATCAGAGAAGCACAGAAGTCTGAGCCGAGCATTCAGGTTTCAGTAGAGAAAGTCAGATCTGGGCATCAGTCTGAATTCCAGGTTAGAGATGCTGTTTTGTTTGTAAATAACCATATTGTTGTGCCTGATATTTCGGAGTTGAGGCAGCGTATTCTTTGAGAGGCTCATTGCAGTCGGTTTAGTATTCATCCTGGAGGTCGTAATATGTACAACGACCTAAAGAACCAGTTCTGGTGGAAGAGAATGAAGAGCGATGTGGCGAGGTTTGTATCTCGGTGTTTGAACTGTCAACAAGTTAAAGCATAACAAAAGCGACCAGGAGGTCTGTTGCACAGTCTATCTGTTCCTGAATGGAAGTAGGATCACATTTCCATGGATTTCGTCATGAAGCTACCACGATCCGTTCGAGGATGCAATGCCATTTGGGTAGTGATCAACCGATTGACAAAGTCTGCATGTTTTATTCCGTACAGAATGACGTATCGTCATGATCAGATGGCTGAGTTGTATGTTAGCAATGTTGTGAGATTTCATGGTGTGCCGAAGTCGATCGTTTCAGACAGAGATCCTAGATTCACTTCTCACTTTTGGAACAGTCTTCAGGGGGCACTTGGTACTCGATTGCATCTGAGTACAGCTTATCATCCTCAGACCGATGGACAGTCAGAGCGGACTATCCAGACGTTAGAGGATATGCTGCGAGCGGTAGTGCTAGACTTTGGCACTAGTTGGCAGGATTCTTTGTCTCTTGTCGAGTTTTTTTACAACAACAGCTTCCAAGCGAGTATCGGTATGGCGCCTTTTGAGGCTTTTTACGGCAAGAAATGCCGATCTCCGTTGTTTTGGGATGACTTGTCTGAGTCATCAGTTTTGGGACCGGAGATGCTTAGAGATATGGCAGAGCAGGTTAAGATCATTCAGACCAGAATGAAGTCAGCTCAAGATAGACAGGCGAAGTATGCGAATGTCAGGCATAGACCTCTGAGTTTTGATCAGGGAGACCGAGTCTTTCTGAAGATTTCTCCGTTCAGAGGCACTGTCAGATTCGGTAAGAGAGGGAAGTTATCTCCGAGATTCATCGGGCCGTACGAGATTCTCGAGAAGATAGGTGATCTTGCCTACAGACTTGCACTTCCTCCATCTTTATCTGGTATTCACGATGTTTTTCACGTCTCTATGCTGTGAAAGTATCATCCAGATCCTTCTCATATTCTTCAGCCTGACGAAGCCGAGTTAGACGAGACTCTGAGCTATTTTGAACGACCGATTCAGATCCTTGATCGGAAAGAAAAGCAACTCAGAACCAAGTTGATTCCATTGGTGAAAGTGCAGTGGAGCCGTCACGGCATCGAGGAAGCGACTTGGGAGACAGAATCTAACATGAGACAGCGATTTTCGGAGTTATTTGGATGACGTGAGTTCTTCTTACTGTCTTTAGTTCTTTATTCTATCTTATGAGTTGTGGTTCTTGTTGATTTCGAGGACGAAATCTCTTCTTAGTGGGGGAGAATTGTAACGCCCCGTTTTTATCTTAAATGAGTTTATTAGAGTTAATCGGAGATTACAGAGTTCTCGAGCCGATTTGATTTTGATCAGGGTCCTTTTTGCAAATTTTGGAAATTTTAGGGACTAAAACGCAAATATTGTTTTTGATATATTATCTACACTTGGAATTGATTGGGAAGAGTCTTCATATTCCTCTCCAAAACCGATATCCACCATTAGAGATGCCTCAAACCCTCTTTAAGCTTTCAAATCCAGTCCGAGCTCGATCCGTCCATTAGAAATTAATTTTGAAGGCAGATTAGGGATCACTGCAGCGAGAGCTCCGTTATACCATAAGTATTTCTCCGATTGGATATGTTTTGTTTTTCGGAGGTTGTTAAAATCGATTTAGATTCTAGTATGTTGTTCTTGGCGGAGTTCTGATCGTTTATTATCTGTCGGTTTTGAATTAGAGCGACGTTCGGATTTGTTATGATTTTTGGAAGCCATTTTCGAAAACTTGGATTTTGAGATTGATGGGGTTGCCTTGTTATTGTTGTTTTGGGAATTGTTATGAGGTTATATCGTTATTGAACTGCTGTCTGCGTTTTCGGTTTGTTCAGTTTATAGCCGTTATGCCGTTGGTTTGAGTTTCGAGATTTCGAACCCTTTGAGTTGTTGCACTTTGGCTCATGAGTAATCGTTGTTGTTGATCATCTCTTATCTTAGTACAGATTCGTTGGAGTTTGTCGAGCCTTGTGTTAGCAGCATTTGGTCGTCGAGAGTTGGACGAAGAACGGTAAAGAGAATTACCTTGAACCGTAGTTGTTGTTTAGATTGTATAGTCTTTGATACAATCTTTTGTTGTAGCTTTTCCAGAGTTGGAACTACTGCATTGAAAGGTAAAAGCAGTCATCGTAGCGGGATAGCATACTCGGGACTGTTGGTTCTCGAGTTTCCCTTTCAAATCACATATTGCATCAATACTTGTTCTAGCATGTGAAACTTGTATTTTGGTTGTTATTTGAGTTGTTTATGTGGCTTATGTTTATGTTTTGTTATGCATTCATATTGAGCCAATCTTGTTTCTAGCGGGCAGAACCGCCCCTTTTTGTTTAGACGTTTGGGAACTATGATTGAGTGGCCTAGGTCGTAGTCGTTTTGCCTGGTGCTAGCATACTCATTATAGTTGCTCAAAGTCTAGAGGAGTGGGATACGTGGCACCACCTCGATTGGGAGAGTCGGTGAGTCGTTATGTGATCTCATCCTCAGGATCCCAAAAGCACAGCAGCAATCCCTCGTTTATCAGATTTGATATCCCGGTTTAAAGACATGCATTTCATTACGTTGTTATTGATTTTGTTGTTGTCTTGAAAGCATGTTTATTGTTGTATTACTTGTTATGTTGCTTTTACTGGGATTATCATTCTCACCGGTTATCCGGCTGTTGCTTTGTTTTGTATGTGTACTTGGAAACAGGTGGGGCAGGAACAAGTCAGAAGAGACATGGTTAGCTCCGAGGGAAAGATGTAGAAGTGAGACTCGGTTTAGAAGTCGTGTCAGCATGTCTACCTAGTGTTGTTGGAACATGTTTTAGATATCGAACTTCATCGTTATGTTGTTATTGCATGTCCTCTACTTTGAACAGTTGTTGAACTCCAAGATTTTATGTACTAGTTGGAAGAATTGAGTTGTAATGCATGTTTATGTTTTGAAGCATAGAATGGCTTGAATGGCATTGGTTAGCCTTGCTTTTGTGTTGTTATGATTAATGTTGGATTGAGTTTGAAGGAAAGGCATTCCATGTTCTGAATTTTTCTGGGCAAGGGGGTGCGCTCGATCCTAGGTTATTACAGGATCGAGCGCGGCCCCTGTGATTTCCGAGACAGAGAGTTTCAGAAAATGGTGCGCTCGATCCTGGCTTTTTGCCGGATCGAGCGCGGCACCCTGCATTTTTCTCGGCAGAGAGTTTGTAATTGTGGTGCGCTCGATCCTAGGCTTTTATAGGATCGAGCGCAGTACTGTTCATTCAAAAAAAAAATTTTTTATTTCTTCTTGTTGCCTTAACTTATAGATGGTGCATGATAATTGTTTATATTATCTTAAGAATAGAAGATTAGAACCGAGGTCTCACAACATCTCTTGTTCCATTTGTTCCTAGAGAGGAACATTGTATTGATTTGTCTGTCATCTCTGAGAAGGATAGCTCATCTGAACATCTGGTCATGGATTTGCCACCTATCTTTAAGATAGTTCGGGATGATCTTATTCACAGTATCCTCCGACCAATTACCATTATGTTCAAGTACAAGTTGGATCTTCCATCTGCTACTCTCTCCGTGATATCTATCCCTCAATCAGATAAGTCATCTACCTTAATGAAAGATGTTGCTGTTAAGCCTGCTGTTGCTCCTGCCTCAATTCTTCAAATTTGTGCTTCTACTTCATCTGACGTCACTGAGCCTTCTTCCTCTCATCCGATTAATGTCAGACCAGAATAAAAAAAATATTTTATAATTGGCAAAAAAAAAATTAAATGAAGTTAATTGAAATGAAGTACAATGGAAATATTAAACCATTTAAAAATGAAATTGAAAATGAAGCTATTAAAATATTATGGGTAAATTTGATTTAAATCTCTAACCCCAAACGTAACTTTGCATTTTGTTCCTGTTAGAAAATTTTTTTGTTTGCACTTTCTGGACCCACATGTTTTTTCTCGGTTGAAACTCGGTACAAAACATTGAGAATTGGGTACTGATATATGATATTTGAGTACTAATTGTTTAAGATCTGATACCAATATGCGATTTTTTATTACTAAAACATGTATGTAAAGATTGATATAAATGACACATCTTTTTTGGGCAAAATCCCGATTCAGTCCTAAATATTTGGACACATTCCCCGTTCAGTCATAAATATTTTTACGTTCCCGGTTTCTACTCAAATGTTTCTCAAAAGTTCTCGGTTCAGTCCTAAATATTTTTACGTTCCCGGTTTCATCCCAAATATTTCTCAAAAGTTTCTAGTTTGGTCATTCTTTCTACTCGTGGGTTAAAACTAACATAATATATCATGTGTCATTCAAACGTTGTAAAATTCCTAAAACCCTAGATTAAATCCCTTACTTTCGTTTTACTTGTTTCATAGTTTTGTTTCTTTCTCAAATAAGTTGAAAAATCTCAGGTTACAGATGGCTTCTGGCCTTTCGTCAAGCGCCGTGTTGTTTATTGGTGGTCCCTCGGAGACGACATTCAAGGACTGCGAGATTAAATCCGTTATTTCGAGAGAAAAAACACGATATGGATCAAAGATTGAAGAGGCTCGGTTTCGTGCGGAGAGAGCTACGAATGATGTCGTCGATTGGTCAAATGAAGGAACTATGAAGCTCGAAGAGGCCACGGAGATCTTGCGAACGTACGATAATCTTAAGATTTAGAGTATAATCGTGTGGTACTCATGGGCAAGAATTCCAAGAGGACTGCACACGGCATTGAAAAACTCCAAAAAGATGGGAATTCCATCGTTTATGCTTGTTCTGCCCCTTCACCATCCATGGTGTCCATCTATGACAAACCATCTATGGAGTTTGAATCTAGAAGACAGGTCGAGGAAGAAATCATGAAGTCTTTGAATGATGACCATGTTCATGTGATAGCCATTTATGGTGTAAGAGGAGTCAGAAAGACAACCATGGCATAGAGAATTGTGAACAGGATGAGAAACAAAACTATGGAACAAGTGAAACGAAAGTCAGGGATTTCAGTCTGGGATTTTGGGTCTTTTACAATGTGTGAATGACATGTGATGTATTTTGTTAGTTTTAACCCACGAGTAGACGGAAGGACCAAACCGAGAACTTTTATGAAACACCGAGATTGAAATTTGTATCATATGATATATCGTTGTATTCGCATTTTCGAGACGACTCTACAGTGAAAATTTCAAGACAATCGGAGTTGTTTTAGGCACGGGTGTACATGGATCCCCGCACCCTATATATATATATATATATATATATATATATATATATATTTATATATATATAACCAATCAAAAGATACACAAAAATTAATCAATCTAATTCCTCATTTGAATTTAAAATTCAATCTTCAGACTTCAAAAAAAAATGTCTATATACATCCCAAATACACGATATATTTTATTGAATACTATATGTGTATATCTAATGTACTAAAATTCGTTTTCAAATTTGTTTCCTTTTGAATTTGTCGAAATTTACTCTATTTAACAATATTTGATTGGTCAAAAAAATTAGACTACAAAAATAATAAAATTAAAAATTTCAGTTCAAATTTTGTTTTTTTACCAACGTTTTATTTAGTTACAATTAATTTTTTTGTTCCACATATTTTAAAAAATCTCCATCTCCATAAATAAATACATAACAATATACCAATTTGATTAATTCTAAACTTGCTTCATTTACATAAACGAGAAAATCGAAATTACACCTCAAAATATATTTAACACAAACGAGAATTTTGAATTTGTTCCGGAAAAAATGTTTGTGAAAAAAGGAAAGAGATATGTAAAAAAGAAAGTGGAAGTAAGTAAAATTATATATAACAATAATAACAGTAGAGCAATTTTAGCTTGGAAATTCGTTGAGTTTCAAAAATTTGAAAATTTAACCAATGTAAAAAGAGGTCAATAAATTATATTTATATATATATATATATAGATAACAATCTACCGATTTTACCAATCACACTTATTGTTACGATATGCATTATTTTGAAAATGATTGAAATCTCAAAATAAAAAATGTATTTCATGATGTTGATGTATTTTTTTTATCTTATGATATCTTTTTTTAGATGTGTGAGTATGATATACGACTAAATCAATGATATTTTTTCATCAAAGATGTCTGAGCTCAAAACCTTAAGGGGTGTGAAAAATAGAGATGTTGTTGATGAAATATTTGGTAAGTTGGTTTTTTTCTTCATGTTTTATGGATTGATAATACTATATTGCGTTTTTTGTTTACTTTTGATTTTTTCAAGTAAATTAATTTTATTATGTTTATATGGATCTAACACTTTTTTTGCTGATAATTTTTGTTCTAGTTTTCATAGACAAAACTGTATCAAGAGACTCTCACAAAATAAAGAATTTAGTGAACTTGCTACAAAATTTATTGATTTTGTCATTGGAGATTTATAGTAAAGACAATTTCACTTAACTTTGTCATTTTACTTTTTGTAAGTTATTTTTTAAATTTAATTAATATTCTATATTTTTTGTTATTTAGAAACAATAAATTGTTATGTACCTTGTGGAAAACTTTGTTGATGACCTCATATTTGGGTACGATTGGTAAAGAGTATGTTGTTGTAATTCTTCAAATGTGTCGTGCAAAAAGATTTAGGGGTGGAGTACGTGTTTCTAATACGTTTTATATCACTAAGATGATATAAAATAGTAACTTTGATGAAATTCTTGCATTTCAGAACAGGTATTCCTAGATTACTTCGTTTATTTAAATTTTAATTTATCTTTTGGTAATTTCATAATGTTAATGTTTTTTCGTTTATTTAAATTTTAATTTATCTTTTGGTTATTTCATAATTTTAATGTTTTTTCGAATTTAAGATGACTTCGGATTGCAAGACTCCAACAGCTTTTATGTGTGATCATAACAACAAAAAAAATTTCAACGACAAACGATGTATTTAAGGAAGTTTTTAAATTTTGTAAGATAATTTGTTTGTTTTTTAATTGTACGATATATAATTCGTTTACTAATTTGTATTTCAATTATTTATTTAAATACTCTTAATTACTAATTTTTATCGTTAATTATATAAAAAAGCATCGCGTAAGTAAAATACTAGTTATTATAAAAACATGAGTTTTCCATTGTTTATTTAACATTTTAACCCGGTTACAAAATTTTTTTTTAATATTTTAACCCTGCTCCATATGAGTTGGTTTTTAAATAAATGCCGTTTCCATTGCGCATTCATGTTGGTTGTTTCATCATTCATTGTTTTCGATATTTTCTCGCTCAATCTTCCTTTTACTGTGCTCTTTCCTTCAACTTCTTTTTTACTATGCTATTTCTTTATCAACGTTTAAGTATGTCACGGTTGGCATTTTTATTTACTCAATATTAGTTAGTTTTTAAGAGAGAGTATTCAGTATATACTTATCGTCCACATTTGTCGTGCATTATGTTGGTTATTTCTTGATTCATTGTTTTCGGTATTTTTGCTCAATCTTCCTTATCTTTCCTTCATCTTCGTTTTTACTATACTCTTTCTTTTTTAGCGTTTAAGTAGGTCATCGTTGGTATTTTTATTTACTTTGCTCTTTCGTTTTTTTTTAAAAAAAAACACTTCTCCTCCTTTGTTTTTTTTTTTTAATCCACGTCTGACTTATCATATCATGGTTACCCTTAAATTAAGGTTGCATTTGTATTGGTATATGTGTTCGTATTCATTGATTCTTCATCTAATCTAAAACAAAATCTAAATCTAAATCAAAAAGTTTGAGTTTGAAAAAAATGGATCCCCGACGAATATTAATATTTACTAGGTGGGTGGGTTCTTTTTGTTCAATCTGATCCAAATAATTTTTTATAATTCTTCAAAGCCAAGCTAAATTAAGCTAGAATATTTTTGATCAAATACATTACTCAAACCTAAGATATAATATGAATCAACCAGTAATGTATGCTCAAGTCTAGTACACATAATAAGAATCAACCACCGGCACAAGTACAAATTCGACCAAAAGATTACACCCCTTTTCAAGTAATGGCGGATGATGCATTAACTTTCTAACTCGAACCATCGAAACAGAATTCATCGCCGGGACGGCTACTCAGCCTGATTCCATTGCGTGAGCTGATAGATGAGAAGAGCAAGAGTGACTAAACAAACATCATGGTTGAACGTACAAAGACCATGAAGATCAACGGCTATTTGATGGATAAGAGTACTTACCCAGTAAATTAAATGTGGTATAAACGTTGGGTTGTTGACAAAACGTGAAAGGTTTACACCACCGCCTAAAATGCAGAACATCATCCCGACGAATTTCCTTCACATGCAAAAAAAGATTAAATTATCAGAGTAATTTATAATCTTGATATGTTGTAGGCTGAAAAGGCAAAACCCAAGCTTACTGTTGAAGATTTGAGCAACTGAATTGGTCCAAAATGTGCCTGGATTAATTCAAACAGAATTAATTCAACCATGATTAATTCAAGAACAGCTTTTCAAACAGAATCATCTATCCGGGGCCAGAGATTCAAAGATGAAACATCATGAGCAGAAATGAGGCACTATAATTTATCCAAACGTGTTCCAGCATCTACAACAGCATTCACCGTTTCAGTAATAAGAATGATTTCACCCCATGAGGATGAGGCCATGACATGGAAATTAAATTGGACTCAAATTTGAAACAACGTGCGAACAAAATTAATTTTATTTTGTGAGGACAATACTTCTCAAATAAACATTTGTTGATGTTTCTTCAAGACATCGATGTCATATATACAATTAAAAAAGAAATCAACATATTTGAAAAATCATTAAACTACTTCATGACATCTACAAAGTTCAATTACGCACCCTTAGTCGACTATCACTTCAACACTTTGGTAGTGTTTGGAGCTCAAAAACACTAACTAACCACTCCAACACATTATAAATATCCAATTCTTGCTCTAGATAAACATAGATTAGGAGTTTAAAATTAGATAAACAATAAGCAGACCATTAACAAAAAAACTCGATATCCATCCATGTATCACCTGAATACCTTATTTGGTGTCTTGACTAGCCCATGCTAATTCCCTTCCATCTTCACGCTAGCTATCCCAGCAATCTTGGACCTGTATTTTCCATTCTTTTTCAAACACTTTCTGATCAGAAGTGGACATTCTTTGATTGATAGATGGCCCAGCTTTTCCAGTACTTGTTTGCTCGGCAAACCATTAAGCCTAGGACAGTTCTTTATCGATAATTCCCGGAGTAGCCTAAGGTTTCCAAGCACTTCCGATATGGACTTCAGCACCGGAAATCCTGCTATGGAGAGCCTAACCAGAGAAGGAGGAAATATTTCACGGTCACCAAGCAGCTCAATCTCTTCAAAGCCACCACCGATTGAAAATTCTTCAAGCAAATCCAGCCTATTCAAGCCCCACTCATTCAATGGTTTGACTTTATTGCACTCCGAGATTCTCAACGAACACAAGTTCGGGGGGAACTCACAATTTGGAAAGTTTTCAAGCTCCGGGCAATCTACCATCTCAATTGTTTCCATAGATCTCATGCCAGAAATTTTTGCTGGCATCAACCTTAGCTGTTTGCAATTTTTAATTTCCAGAAGCCTCAATCTTGGTGGCAATCCATTTTGCGGAAAATGCACCAGGCCATCACATCTACACAGATACAGCTTAAATAGGTTTGAAAATTTGTGGGAGAAACTAAGGAAATGCTTGTAATTCACCCAATCCGATAGACTAACATCTTCAAGAAAGACCACGCGATCATTGGGGAACATCAACTTTGTAACAGGGTCCAAAGTATTGCAATTTGCTACCACTAGTTTCTTAATGGTGGCAGAGAAGTCGGACATTTTCCATGTCTTCAAGGACGAGCAATCCTCAATCTCCAATACTTCAAGATCGGACATGTTTGCTGGCAGGGACATGAGAGCGTGACAGCCAATAATCTCTAAGATTTTAACAGTAGAGGGAATACCATTCTTTGGAAATTCAACAAACTTGGAGCAAAATTTTATAACTAGCTCTCTTAAAAGTTCGAGGCTGCTCAAATCATTCGGGAGATATGTCACACTTCCACAATGTAGTAACTCTAGAACTTCAAGACCAGAAGGCAGTTGTTGCTCCCCTTCACCCAAAGAAACAAGTTGGTCACATTCTGAAATAACCATGCGCCTTAATTTGGCAAGTTGTGTGTGGGACATCTTACTTGGCCAAACAAATTGTGTCATGCCCCGAAACCGGGCCTAGTTGACATCGGCGTTGTTTAACAATTTAATATTAAAACAACAAGCCTCATAGTACAAGTCTTGCCAAAAACCAGTCTATTTCATAAACCATAACTGTTTTTACAGAGAAAAAAAAAAACACAAGTGCAACAATGCGGAAGCGAAACTGAAATTTAAAGTAAAAATATTTCTTCAACTTGAACTGATCCATCCTCACCAACCTCGGAACTTATTATGTTCTTCGTCATCTAACTCATCTTCATTCTTATCTGGGGAGCAAAGTAAGGGGGTGAGTGTTTTGGGAAACACTCAGCAAGTGGGGGCCGATCGAGCACGATAAACACCAAAATATATTTACATGTACTCATGTATATTTTATAATCTCGAAACAAAATAAGCATGCTGAATTCGAACAAATACGAAGCAAATATTGCACTGTTAATTATCTCATTTTCCGTGGTTCTACTGATCAGTCCCCTATATGTTACTCCTCTAAGAGGCGAGGCCAAAGGAACGGTTATTATTACCCACCGCATTAGGGCCATATCAAATCAAATCAAATCGTCGGAAATTCCTTAACCATTTCTAAATCGACTCTTAACAGTGCATCTCAAATATTTCCAAATAATTCTAACATGCTTCAAATAATATTACGAATAGTCAACAAATAATATATATCAAAGTGAAACGAATATTATCATGCCCATCGAATTTTCAAAAGTATAAGTATTTATGTTATAAAACTTAACTCACACGCAAAAATAAATATAAGTGTAGAAACTTATATCACACAAAAGAAAGGTAGAAGCCCACTTACCCGGAAAATCTTGTTGAATCGATAACTGATATAAAATTCTTCTAAAAGCTTCATCTACTCTTTGCCAAGCCCAACTCTTTGATGCCACAAGAACTTAACTCTTAGAAAAAATATGCATGTCTTCCATATAATTTATCTCTCTTTTTTTTTATGAATATTATGGATTGAAATGAGAATGTGACTAGTGTAGTATATTTATACTAAAATTTCAAGCAACTCAAAGGGTCACATTAAATGTAAGGAATTGAATTTGGTTTAGTGGGTAGTAAATTGAGAGGGGAAACATGGGTTAGTGGGTAGGAATTTGATAAGTCATGGTGGTTTATGACAAATAGTAAGTATGGTATAATGGTTGATTTAAAGACTAGTCAATAATTTTTAACACATGACAAATAAATTATCTATATTGACAATTTGGACACAAAAATGGATTTTATGAACTTTATAATGGATAAAGATATATACTTGAACGTGTGTTTTCATGGTTGAGAATTTTAAAAGACAATCAATTGAGGCATTAACCCTAATTAATAATCAAACAATAATTATATAAAATAATTAGATAAAATGTCACTCTTAAAATTTTAAACATTAATAATTCCACCTCAACATGACAATTAAGATAAATCATTATTTTGAAAATAATACTAGTCAATAAAAATAATAAGTTTTCTTTACATGTAAAATAATAAGTATAATATAAGAACCGAGATTTAGCCAAAACAATTGAAATTAGAAATCTTAGTTTTTTATTTCACTAGTAGGTACAAAAATATATTTAAATATATTTCTTTTATTATACCATGAATTTGGTCACGGGTATCACAAATTGCATCTCGTCACAGCTTCGACACTCTAAAACCTCAACGTGGGCCGCATAAATTCCATGGGTAGGTGAGAGAGTGCAGTAATAGACTTGACTTTCACGTTCTTTACATTTTCAAGATGACAGAAGCTTTTCAACAAACCGATGTTGCACTCCTCAATATCCAACTCTTGTAGAGAAGGTAAACTCAATGGAGCAACATCGTCTAATTTATCGCATTTAGACATTGTCAGCCCACGAAGAAGTGGGAAGGGACTCTTCCCATCAGTCCTGGTAAAAGCAGACCATTCCTCCCATCCTTGCATGTCACCAAATTCCATAGTTTCAAGCCTTTCAAATGGAACCCCTGCACCACTCCCATAGAACTTGATTCCAATGCATTTGATTCTCGGCATACCTCCTATATGCAGGTGTTCGAGCCCTGGCAGCAATCCTAAAGGAGGTAAAGTCGAGCATTCACCACAATTGATAAGATACACACTTGTCAATTTTTGATACAACGGATCCCCGATCCAATCCGGGAAGTTAACACCTTTGTAGGACTCAATCTTCAGTTTTCTTAGATTATGATGAGGTTGTAGCCGTTCTATAACACCTTCCGCGCTTATAGCTTGCGAATTAACGGTGCCACTTCCCCATGAAAGCTGCAAATCTTCAAGTTCACTCTTGCACCAAAGATTTGCCTCTATTGCATCATCAAGATTTGCAATATTTTGCAAATCAAAAATGGCAAGAGTGCCTCTTAATTGCTTCAGCAGCTTCAATTCCTTGAGCCCCAAGTTATCAACTCCACTCAAAACGATTTTCGGTTATGTATGGAGGTGGATCAGCTCACCAATTTCAACTGGCATTTCTTTTAGTTGATCATTATCGGAGGTGTCAGGATGGCGCAAGTTAGATAGATCCCCCAAGGTCGACGACAGGTCATGGATGAAACGGAATTTACTTAAACACAAAATTTCCAAACAAAGGAGACGACTTACGCAAGGTGGCAATGTTAGAATTAGTGTCTCGGATAGGTTGAGGTGCCGTAAAAGTATCAAGTTGCAAACAGAACTTGGCAGCTCAGTGATGGAATAGCCGCATAAAGATAAAGTTCTCAAGCTGCGCAATATCGGTAACAATTCAACCAAAATCCTGGTGTACAAGTGGGAAGGAGGAGATGGATTTTGTACTGGGATTGGCAAGAACGTCCTCAAGCCCCTAACTTGTCTGAAGCTTTCGAAATCATGGAAAGCTTCATATTCATGGAAAGAAAAGAAGCATGACGAGTCTTTTTGGGTAATTGGTACTTCTGTGCAGTGCCCAATTTCTCTTCCAAATGGCAGCACACTCCCGAAACAAAATCAGCTAGATCTCTTATAAGATCATGCATTAAAAATTTTGAATACCTGCCACTTTTTCTTTGGAAAAAGGATCTTGATAGCAGCTCGTTGAAATACGCATGACCCAAGTCTTCCTTTCTTCTTTGTTCATTTGGAACATCGAGGAAACCTTCGCCCATCCACAAAAGTACAAGCTCATTCTCATCAAATTCATAATCCTTTGACAAAATAGACAGATATGCAAATGGATTCCTCAAATGGGAAGGAAGATGGTGATAACTCAAGATTAACACAGGAAGGATGCTGTTTTCTTGAGGTAAACCCCATATCTTGCTATTCAGGACGTCTTTCCATTCGCTTTCACTATGCTTAGAGCGCAAAATTCCACCAAGTACCTGCAAGAATGTAACACCATAGCTAATTATATTGATTGTACGTTGGGTATATGTACAAGTGTAGTATTTAATTATTTTAATGTACTGAATATTTTGACTTTTGTGGCTTAGAATAGTAGTCAAAGTCATAGATAGTATTTTATTTTACTATCCACTAGATAAAATGGATAGCTTCTTTTGTACGTGAAAATTTTTTACTCCATCTTTGAATGAAATACTCTGCCTGCAAAAGTTCTTCTCTGCTCAAGCTTATTTTTCAGCCCATTTTTATTCTTCAAAACTCAACATTTGGTACCAGAGCCAGCTTAAAAAATCTGGTTTCTTGAGCAAAAATCATGGCAAACCCAAGCAATTTACAGCAGGTTGCTCTTCCAATTTTTGGGGGAGAAAACTATGAGTTTTGGTGCAAGAAGATGAAGACTCTGCTCATATCTTTAGATTTGTGGGATCTTGTTCAAGATGGTTACAATGATGAAGAATCGAAAGAACTTACAGTAGTTCAAATAAAGGAGCTAAAGAAATCAAAACAAAGAGATGCGGCTGCTTTGTCAAAAATCCAACAAGCTGTAGCAGATTCGATTTTTCCAAGAATCATGATAGCTGAAAAATCAAAAGAAGCATGGGACATTCTTCAAAAGGAATTTGGAGGAGATGAGAAGGTACGAAGCATTAAACTTCTAAATCTTAGAAGAGAGTTAGAAAATTTGAAAATGAAGGAGAAAGAAAGCTTGGATGTGTTTCATTCAAAGTTTGTGGAGTTATTTAACCAAATGAAAACTTATGGTGAAGAAATCTCAAATCAAAGAATGATTGAGAAAATTTTAAATTGTCTTCCGGAGAGATTTAATCCGATAGTGGCTGTTATTGAGCAAACAAAGGATATTTCAAAAATGAACATTCATGAGTTGATTGTAGCATTAAAATGTTATGAAGAAAGGTTGGTTAGACAATTTGAAAAATCTGTTGAGAGTGCATTTCAATCAAAATTAAATATGAATGTTAAAAGCAGTGGAGAGTCATCTTCAAGTGGTGAACAAAATAAAGGACAATCATTTCGAGGTGGAAGATTTGGTAGAGCAAGAGGAAGAGAAAGAGGAAGAAACTTTAGAGGAAGAGGCAGAGGTTTCTATCATAGAAACCAAAATGAAAATGAAAGGAAATGCACACATTGTGAAAGAACAAGCCATGAATACAAGGATTGTTGGTACAAGGACAAGCCTAAATGTCGCACTTGTCATAATATTGGTCATGTACAAAAAGATTGTACTGAAAATAATCAGCAACAAGCCAATTTTTTGAAAGAAAAAGGAGAAGAAAATATGTTCTATGCTTGTCATCTTGCTGCCGAGAAAAAGAATAATGTTTGGTATATTGACAGTGGTTGTAGTAATCACATGACGGGTGATAAATCGATATTTTTGAGCATTGATTCAGCTGTAAATTCTAAAGTGAAAATGGGAAATGGTGCTCTTGTTTCAGCACAAGGAAAAGGAACAATTTGTGTTGAAACAAAGGAAGGAAATAAATACATTCATGATGTGTTGCTTGTGCCGGATTTGGAGCAAAATTTGTTGAGTGTTGGACAGCTTGCTCAAAATGGATATGAAGTTCACTTTGAAGGGAATTATTGCACCATATTTGACAAGAATGTGTCTAAATTTTTTTTGGCAAAGATACAAATGGAGAAGAACAGAAGTTTTCCACTTATTTTCAAGTATGCAGGAATTATGGCAATGAGAGCTCAAATGATGAATGATTCTTGGTTATGGCATTGGAGATTTGGCCACTTGAATTTTCAAAGTCTCAAGCTGTTACACAATAAAAATATGGTACATGGACTTCCAAAAATTGAAGAAATTCAGCATGTTTGTGAAGGTTGTGCTCTTGGAAAGCATCATAGACAATCTTTTCCTAAAAGTGGAGCATGGAGAGCAAAGAGGCCTCTAGAACTTGTGCATTCAGATGTGTGCGGACCTATGTCGACACTCTCTCATGGAAATAACAGGCATTTCATCCTTTTCATTGATGATTTTACCCGCATGACTTGGATATATTTCATGAGAGCAAAATATGAGGTGTTTAACATTTTTCGGAAGTTCAAGAATTTCATTGAAAAACAAAGTGGATATGCCATTAAAGTTCTAAGGACAGATAATGGAAAAGAGTATAATTCTAATGAATTTGATAAGTTTTGTGATGAAGAAGGTGTTGCAAGACAGCTTACTGTCCCATACACCCCACAACAAAATGGTGTATCGGAAAGAAAAAATCAAACCGTGATGGAAATGGCAAAATCAAAGTTACATGCTAAAGGTTTGCCTAAAACTTTTTGGGCTGAAGCGGTATACACGGCTGTTTATGTGTTAAATAGATGTCCAACAAAAGCTTTGATGGACAAAACACCTCTTGAAGCATGAAGTGGCAAAAAGCCATCGGTGAAGCACTTGAAAATTTTTGGATCAGTTTGTTATGCACAGATTCCAAAAGAGAAGAGACAAAAACTTGATGAAACTAGTGTGAAATATATTTTTGTTGGTTATATATAGCAGCATGTCGAAGGGTTATCGCCTCTATAATCTAAAAAATGGAAATATAATAAGCAGCAGAGATGTCATATTTGATGAGAATTCAGTTTGGAATTGGGATAAGAATGAGGTTGAGAAAAGTGCTGCATTTTCTCTTAATGACCAACAAAATTCAGCAAGAGAAGTTGATGAAAATGATGAATTCATTCCACAGGCAGAAACAGATTTTCCATCCTCTAGTGACTCATCTTCAAGTTCAAGTTCTTCGTCATCAAGTCCCAATACACCAAAGATGAGAAACTTAAATGATGTTTACGCAAGGTGTAATTTCTGCACGATTGAACCAGAAAATTTTGATGAAGCAATCAAACAAGATACTTGGAAAAAGGCAATGGAAAAAGAAATATGTGTCATTGAGAAGAATAAGACATGGGAATTAGTTGAAAGACCGAACCATAAAGAAGTTGTTGGTGTGAAGTGGATTTATAAGGTGAAATTCAATGAGGATGGTTCTTTTCAAAGAAACAAGGCAAGACTTGTAGCCAAAGGCTACACTCAACAATATGGAGTTGATTTTCAAGAAACTTTTGCACCGGTTGCTCGTTTGGATACAATTCGAATGCTTATTGCATTGGCAGCCCAACAAGGATGGAAATTGCATCAACTTGATATAAAATCAGCCTTTTTAAATGGAGAATTGATTGAAGAGATTTTTGTGGAACAACCTCAAGGATTTGTGGTGAAAGGAAGAGAAGATGAAGTATACCGATTGAAAAAAGCTTTATACGGACTCAAACAAGCTCCAAGAGCTTGGTACATCCAAATTGATTCATATTTCAACCATCAAGGTTTCAAGAAAAGCAAAAGTGAGCCTACCTTGTACGTGAAAACTCAAGGTAAATTGATACTTGTTGTTGCCTTATATGTCGATGATTTATTGTTTTGTGGTAATGATGAGAATATGATCTTTGAGTTCAAAAATGTGATGAGAAAATATGAAATGAGTGACATGGGGCTGCTTCATCATTTTTTGGGTATGGAAATTTATCAAGAAAATGATGGTGTGTTCATTTGCCAAAAGAAATATGCTGAAAATATTTTGAAGAAGTTTGGCATGTGTGATTGCAATCCAACTACCATTCCAATGGTAGTGAATGAGAAACTAAAAAAAGAAGATGGTGAGAAAAAGGTTGATGCTACTTTGTTTAGAAGTTTGGTTGGAAAGTTGTTGTATCTAACTGCCACGAGACCGGATATCATGTTTGCCACAAGTTTGTTGTCGAGATTTATGAATAATCCTAGTCAAGCACACCTTGGAGCTGGAAAAAGGGTGCTGAGATATATTAGAGGAACAACCAACTTTGGTGTTAAATATTGTAAAGGTTGCAAATTGAAGTTATAAGGATATTGTGATAGTGATTGGGCTGGATGTTTGGATGATATGAAGAGTACTTCAGGTTATGTTTTTTCTCTTGGCTCAAGTGTGTTTTCTTGGGCATCAAAAAAACAACAAACGGTTGCTCAATCTTCTGCCGAAGCTGAATATGTTTCAGCTGCTATTGCAACTTCTCAAATCATTTGGTTGAGAAAAATTCTTGAAGATATTGGAATGAAACAAGAAGTTGCCACCGAACTATTTTGTGACAACAAATCTGCAATTTCAATGGGGAAGAATCCAGTTTTTCACAGTCGAACAAGACATATATCTATCAAGTATCATTTCATTCGAGAAGCAATTGAGGATGATGAAGTTCAGCTCACTTATTGCAGGTCTGAAGATCAACTTGCAGACATTCTAACCAAAGCTCTTCCCAAAGACAAGTTTCTGAAAATGAGAAAGCTTCTTGGAGTTGTAGATCAGTACATTAAGGGGGAGAAATGTAGTATTTAATTATTTTAATGTACTGAATATTTTGACTTTTGTGGCTTAGAATAGTAGTCAAAGTCATATATAGTATTTTATTTTACTATCCACTAGATAAAATGGATAGCTTCTTTTGTACGTGAAATTTTTTTACTCCATCTTTGAATGAAATACTCTGCCTGCAAAAGTTCTTCTCTGCTCAAGCTTATTTTTCAGCCCATTTTTATTCTTCAAAACTCAACAACAAGTGTAGAAGTGACGATTGGGCACAAAAAAAACTACGTACCAAGAATCAATTACAAAATATTCTATGATTGACTGCATATAAACAGGGATTGAATTGCCTAAGTAGAAAGATGCAAGAGTACTGATGGATCAACCTAGCTGTAATATATACTGGTTGACAGCTGATTCTATAAACATTACCTTAGCTGCCAACGTCAAGCCTTTACACTTTTTCACTAATCCTTGACCAACTTCTTGTAAATGGGAATTATCCTGGAAAGATGTATGGGAATGTCGAGCCAGTAGGCATTTGCAATCTTCATCGGTCAATAACTTCTAGTGGTAGGCAGATTGAGCAGAGGCTACCACTGATCCAACAACAAGATTGCGAGCTGTAACTATGATTTTGCTTCCCGGCAGCCCAAACTCCAAAGGGCTGCACAGAGCAAGCCACTCGCCATAGTCCTCGTTCCAAACATCATCAAAGACGATGAAAAACTTAATGTTCTTCAACTTCTCCTGCAGGTCTTCTTGAAGCATATGTAAATCCATGTCTCCAGTACCACCCATTTTAGTAATGGAATAATGAATCTTTCTGGTGATCTTCAATACATCAAACTCCTGGGAGACATGAACCCAAACCCTGACACCAAAGTTTTTCTTGACGTCTAAATCATTATAAAGCAGCTGGGCAAGAGTCGATTTCCCAATACCGGCCATTCCAACAATTGGAATGATACTAAAATTCTGAGTAGTACTGCTCGAGCTCGACTGAACCGTGAGCAACATTTCTTTCACTGCTTTCTTATCATCATATCTCCCGTAAACTTCAGATTCGGTTGTTGTAGGAGTGCTTCCCGACCTTATTACTCGTGCTCGACTAGATGACAAGCCACCGTTTTCCCTCAAATTCAAGACAGTCCTTTGCTCAGCGATATGATCCAGTCTGTGGGTGATTTCGCTGATCTTGGAGGACAGCCTACAATTGAATACAAGTCCTCCGGGCAAGAAAACCCTGAAATTATGAATCACTTTCGAGCTCATGATCGCATTTGAACACGGCACATGACTGGTACAGTACTGATCCTGGATCTCCTTGGAAGCTCGAAGTAGATTTCGGTAGGTGATTTCACCCAACAAATCATCCAAGTCATATGCTAAATCCCTTAGCTCCTCCAACCATGCTTTTATGGGTTTGGATATAAACTGCCTCTCTTCGGCATCGTCAAGCACGGCATTAACCAAAATACACAATTTCTGTAGCTTATCGAAGTATCTGGTCATCCTCGCCTGGTGGGCAACCGCCAATACGGCATCATCGCTCAACTTTTCTGAAACAAAGTGAAGAAATGCTCCCACAATAATCTTCTCCATTTTGCAACCTAAAGAGATTCAAGAAAATGATAGAAACAGTATTCCATCGATTACCATTATAAAGAAGAACAAAATTAATACATAAAAATTAATTAGGCACGTTGAGAATATGCTTACCGTTGCTTGGGTCGAGCTGAAAGGCCGGGGAGCCTCTTTTCTTTTCTTTTCTTTGCACACTCACCGACCGAGACAATGTATACTACCGCCGCCGGGATGGAAACCCTCTCCCCATTGGGCAACACGCTGCTAGGCCTAGCTAGCTCTCCAACCCCATATTCGTACTAACTCAAAAGAAAAAAGTGCTGCAGCACAGCCACAGGCAAAATGTCCATTTTTAATTTGAACCGTTGGATTCGATTGACCCGCTTATTTTCCACCCAATCCAATGGCTATGGGCAATTATGTCTCATGGTCAGTAATCCTTTTTTTTTTTTGTTTTTGGAATTTAACTGTGAAAGGAAATTCTGGTTCAGTGATTTGTTCATCTCATGATTCCAATATTAGTTTTTCTGAGATTATATATATATATATATATATATATTAATAGTTATAAGCTAATTGTTATGTGATTTTGATAAATTATGATGTCCCTAAAAAATATACGGGTCTAACCCGACCCGAGCCCAATAATCCATATTTTTGAAAATACACTTTGGGGCCCATTTAGTCTTATTTTATGAGAAGCCTAGTCTGAAATGGCCCTGGTAGGGAATAAGATCGTAATCATGAATACATGGGCTTGAACCCTAACTGGTATGGTTGGAGCCCGACCCGAGCCCAAGAAGGGTCCAATATCTAGAACCTTCCACTACTCTCGAGCACATAAAGATCATCAACAGATAAGGATAATATCTTATGAATCCAATATTTGATATTATCTTCAAATTGATATTAGAATCCTACTTGGTCAGGGCTCTTACCCGAGTAGAGTCCTGCTCTAACACATGTTCTACCTTGACAAGGTAACCTACCCCTCCAAACCCCTATAAATACAGGTATGGTTCATGATTTATTCATTCATCTCTTATATTCACTTCTTGCTCACACACTCACGCACGCATATTCTCTTGTTCTTCCTTATAGTCACGCTCTTTTACTTTCGAGCACTGACTTAGGCATCGGAGGGGTCACGTCGAAAACACTTTCGGCGCCCCCTAACTTGGCTTTTGTCTGTGCAGTGCACGTGAGACCCGACCCGACCCGTTTTGTGGAGGATTTGGAGATCCGCTCTACCAGACCGAACCCGAAGGAAAAAATTGACATCATCAATTGGCGCCGTCTGTGGGAAATTGAAGAAAAAGAGTTGAGATGGCTGATGCAAATGAAGTCAACGAAGAAATAAATCAACTTATCACCGCTGCTGTCGAAAGAGCTATGGCTGCAAGGGCGGAAACCAATCCCCCTCCCCCACCACCAGGTCAGAACGCGCAGTTAGAGGAAATCAGGAAACTGAAGGAGGAGGTGGAGCTCTTGAAGAAGAAACAATCAGGATACCTAGCCACGCCAGTGCGGAATATCCCCTTTTCTCCTGAAATATTGGAGTCTGAACTCCCCAAAAACTTTAAATTTCCGCATATTGGGGAATATGATGGGAAAGGGGACCCGGATGAGCATCTGTCCCGTTTTGAGAATGCGGCGTTGTTGCACAGATATTCTAACCCAATCAAGTGTCGGGTCTTTCTCAATACTTTGATAGGACCGGCTCAACAATGGTTCAACTTATTACGCCAAGGAGATATCAAGGAGTTCAAGGATTTCAGCAAGGCCTTCCTACACCACTTTGCTAGTAGCAAAAAACACCCTACGACTACTCTTAGTCTTTTTGCTATCAAACAGCAAGGTCAAGAAGATTTGCGAGTATATGTTCGTCGATTTAGTGCCTTGGCCCTGGAAGTACCTACTGCCACCACTGACCTGCTTATCAGTGCCTTTACCCAAGGACTTGCTACAGGGGATTTTCTTAAATCCCTGATCAAAAAACCGTCGTCTACTTACGATGAAGTGCTTGCTCGGGCCGAAAAATATGTGAATCTAGAGGAGGTACAAGTTTCCCGTATGAATAATGGGATGGACAGGCCACCAAGTCCGAAGAACGCCCGGGCCCCTAACACACCTCGGAGGATGGGACCATCTCCCCGACCCGAGCTGCTTGGGAAATTCACTTCTTTCACTCCTCTAAGGATGGGTAAAACTCAGGCTATGCGAATATGTGAAGAAAAAAGACTTCTACAGAGACCTCCATGGAGCGAGCAGGGGCCCCGTAGACCAAAGTCTGATAAGTATTGTGACTTTCACAATGAGTATGGGCACAATACTAATGATTGTCGTCAACTGGAGCAGGAAATTGAAAGAATAATACAACAGGAGCCAGGGATGAGGGATAGGTTGGCACAACAAAAAGTAGGATATCCCTCGAATAAAAGGATTCACGAAGGTCCTGATCATTACGCACCAAGACCCCGACCTGGTCCACCCCAGGGAAATTTCCAACGCCCGAACCAAAATCAGCCCGGGAATAACCAGGGACCACCCCCTCCCAAAAAAGGTGTTATCAACATGATATCTGGGGGACCGACTGATGGAGATTCCAATAGGGCAAGGAAGACAAGTAGTCGGAAACTGAGCAACATGGAGATAGCTGACCAGGTGGTTAGAACAGGCCCGACCATTTCCTTTGGCCCGGGTGATTTGAAAGGTTTGTCGGATACTACTCATAATGATGCATTGGTTATTCGAGCTCTGGTCGCTAATTATGACATAGCCCGAATTTTTGTGGATTCGGGAAGCTCGATCAATGTACTGCTCCAAGAAACCATAAACCAGATGGATTTGGGGGAATATAAGGTAGAGCCGGTGGTGACGTCGTTGTTCGGGTTCACGGGTCTGCCATCCGACCTACTGGATTGATCAATTTGCCGCTCACTTTGGGCAAGGATCGTACAAGTAAAACTCGGATTGTCAGCTTTATTATCGTGGATGCACCATCAGCATACAACGTTATCTTGGGAAGACCAGCCATGACTACGTTCATGGCCGTGGCTTCCGCAATATATCAAAAAATAAAATTTCCTGTGGGTAATGAAGTGGGAGAGGTCCAGGGAGATCAAAAGATTTCTCGAAAGTGCTATGTGGAAGAGGTACGGATAGAACAAAAGGCAGTCAAAATCAACCATGATGACCGACCCGGGCCAAGAGATCGGGAACAAGTAAACTTATTGGAAGAAAGCGCCCCTGTTATGGCTGAGGAAGAGTGTGAAGAGATCATAATCTGCCCCCCAACTGGTTCGGTCAAGGTTTCTCGGACGCTAGAACCTATTCTTAAAAAACAGCTGATACAGTGTTTGATGGAGAACAAAGACGCCTTCGCTTGGTCCGTATCCGACCTCTTGGGAGTACGGAGAGAAGTAATGGAGCACAAGTTGAATGTTATACGAGACTACCGCCCTATTATTCAGAAAAAACGACATTTTGGGCCCGAAAAAGACGCTGTGATTCAGGGGCAAGTTGAGGAACTCTTGAAGGCCGGACACATTCAGGAGGTATATTTCCCGACTTGGTTGTCAAATATGGTCTTGGTACCCAAGTCCTCGGGTAAATGGCGCATGTGTGTATACTTCCGTGATCTAAACAAGGCCTGTCCGAAAGATTGCAATCCCTTGCCCCGAATAGACCAGTTGGTGGATTCCACATCTGGGCATGAGTTATTGTGTTTTCTGGACGCTTATCAGGGGTATCATCAAATTTCCCTGGCTAAGCAAGATCAAGATAAGGTGAGTTTTGTCACCTCTACAGGAACTTATTGCTACGTGGTTATGCCTTTTGGGCTCAAGAATGTTGGGGCCACTTATCAAAGACTAATGGACAAAATTTTCAAGCGACAAATAGGCAAAAACATCGAAGTATATGTGAACGATATTTTGGTCAAAACCCGAACAGCTCATCAATTCATTGCCGACCTGACCCAGACATTCCAGACACTACGTGATTATCGATTAAAGTTAAACCCGAGCAAGTGCACATTTGGGGTTCAGACTGGGAAATTTCTGGGATATATGGTCACTAGGAGAGGAATTGAAGCTAACCCGAAAAAAGTTCAAGCCATTATCTCTATGGAGTCGCCCAAAAATATACAGGAGGTACAAAGGCTGTCTGGAAGGATTGCCGCATTGGCTCGCTTCATATCAAGATCAGCAGATAAGAGTTTCCTGTTCTTCAAAGCACTCAGAAAAACTAAAAATTTTGAATGGGATGAACAGAGTGAGAAATCTTTCCAAGAGTTGAAAAAGTATCTAAAAGAGTTACCGGTGTTGAACAAACCAGTACAGGGAGAAGATCTCTTCGTGTATCTGGCTGTCACACCCCGGGCCGCTAGCTCGGTCCTGGTTCGGAAGGAGGGGGTGAATCATCTGCCGGTCTACTTTGTCAGTCATGCCCTGAAGGGAGCAGAACTCAATTATATGACTCAAGAAAAGTTAGCTCTGGCCCTCGTCATTACAGCTAGAAAATTGAGACCTTACTTCTTATCCCACCCGATCACTGTTCTTACCAATAGTGCCTTGGGAAAAATTGCAGCCAACCCAGATGCATCGGGAAGACTGATCAAGTGGATTACAGAGTTAAGTGAGTACGACAAAAAATTTGAGCCCCGTACTGCCATCAAAGCTCAAGCCCTAGCTGATTTCTTGGCAGAAACTATTCAGTTAAAACAAGAGGACCATTGGAAGATATTTGTAGATGGATCATCTTGTCAAACAGGAATCGGGGTTGGGATTGTGATAATATCACCCTGGGGCGAGGAAACTAACATCTCGATAAGGTTGGATTTCCGAGCATCTAATAATGAAGCAGAATATGAAGCCCTCCTGCTCGGACTAAAGGCTGCTCGAAATCTTGGTATATCCCGAGCTACCCTTTATTCAGACTCACAATTGGCCATACAACAGAGCAAGGGGAATTTTGAAACTAAGAATGAAAAGATGATAAAATATGCTCAAGCATTAGATAAAGCTAAGGAAGAGTTTACCGAGCTCACTATGGAGTTGATCCCGAGAACTGAAAATACGAAAGCTGATCACTTGGCTCGTCTCGCAAGTTTCGTGGGTGAGCCACTCGAGCCCGGACTAAAAGGAAAAGAGCTGGTATCTCAACTTGAAAGTTTGGACGACCTGATAGCAGACGTACCTGAAGGAGATTGGAGGTATGACATCCACAAATATCTGACTAAGGATGAGCTCCCGAACAATAACAAGAAGGCTCGGGAAATTAAAAGGAGAGCTTTGCGTTTTGTGATGGTTGACAAGATACTTTTCAAAAGGTCATTCTCTCAACCTCTGCTCAAGTGTCTTGGCCCGGATGAAGCTAATTATGTTTTGCGAGAGATTCATGAAGGCTGTTGTGGGAATCACTTGGGTAGCATAGCCCTAGCTCGGAAAGCCCTCCTGGCCGGTTTCTTCTGGCCCACTATGAAGAAGGATGCTTCCGTCCTGGTCAATTCATGCTACAATTGTCAGAGGCATGTCAATTTACAGTGGAGGCCTGCGGAGTTTATGAAGGCAGTAGTAGTCGCCTGTCCTTTCGATCAATGGGGAATGGATATTGTCGGGCCATTCCCGGTCAGCACGGGTCAGAGAAAATTCTTATTGGTGGCCGTGGATTATTTCTCAAAGTGGGTCGAGGCCGAGCCATTAGCCAAAATCACAGAAAAAGAAGTCTTGAATTTCTTATGGAAGAATATTGTTTGTCGGTTTGGAATACCGCGCAGGCTCATATCAGACAATGGAAGACAATTTTGTGGCTCTAAGGTCCAAGCTTGGTGTAAACAGATGAAAATTGAACAAATTTTTTCATCTGTTGCTTACCCCCAAGGGAATGGACAAGTGGAGGTTACTAATAGAACTATTGTGCAAACACTCAAGACCAGGTTAGATTCAGCTAAGGGAAAATGGGTGGATGAGCTTCCATCCGTATTATGGTCTTATCAAACTACAACAAGGTCCGGGACGGATGAAACACCATATAATATGGTGTACGGGACGAAGGCAGTCCTTCCTGCTGAGATTGGACAAGAAAGTGCCCGGATCATAGCCTACGGCCCGGATAACAATAAACTGAGGGCCATGGATTTAGATTTGGTGGAAGAAAACCGAGCTAGAGCAGCAGTTTGGTTAACAGCTTATCGTAAAAGAATGACCCGAGCCTATAACAAACGGGTCTACCCTCGGGCCTTTCAAGAGGGGGACTTGGTTATGAGGAAAATTCAACACCATGGGGAGAGAGGAAAACTAGATGCGAAATATGAAGGACCCTTCAAGGTGGTAGGGAAAGCAGGAGTGGCTGCTTATTACTTGGAAAATTCGCAAGGAAAGAAAGGAAAAAGGCCGTGGAATGCTCAACATTTGAAGAAATATTATTCCTAAGATCCCAACCAGAGTTAGGACAACCGACCTCATAAAGAGCACGGGGTTGTGAGTTATTTTGTTATTTTTTGTTTTAAGTTTGATAGTAGTAGTAGTTGAGTTCTTCTGTTATTTCTTAAATCTTTGAGATATGTTTTGTGAATTATCAATGAAAAAATGACATGTTTTGTCAAACAAAATTAAAGCCCGATCAATTCGGCACATACCACGCCATTCATGGTCAAAAACCAAGCCCGATCAACTCGGCACATACCACGCCATTCGTGGTCAGAAACCAAGCCCGATCAACTCGGCACATACCACGCCATTCGTGGTCAGAAACCAAGCCCGATCAACTCGGCACATACCATGCCATTCGTGGTCAGAAACCAAGCCTGATCAACTCGGCACATACCACGCCATTCGTGGTCAGAAACCAAGCCCGATCAACTCGGCACACACCACGCCATTCGTGGTCAAATCAAAATTAAAGCCCGATCAGTTCGGCATTTACCACGCCATTCGTGGTCAGAATCCAAGCCCGACCAGCTCGGCACTCACCACACCATTCGTGGTCAAAATCCAAGCCCGACCAGCTCGGCACTCACCACGCCATTCGTGGTAAAAATTAAAGCCCGACCAGTTCGGCACTCACCAAGCCATTCGTGATCAAAATTAAAGCCCGACCAGTTCGGCACTCACCAAGCCATTCGTGATCAAGATTAAAGCCTGATAAGCTTGGCACACACCACCCCCTTCGAGGTCAAAATAAAAAATTTTAGCCCGATCAGTTGGGCAATCACCACGAACTTTGGGATCCGATTAAAATTTACATTAAATAGAGTATCATAAAGGATTACCAGCTCGGGCATTACTTTTATACTTGACAAAATTTTGTTAACATTCCAGCTCGGGAATTCATTCAATACTTGGCAAAATTTTGTTAAAATTCCAGCTCGGGAATTTATTCAATACTTAGCAAAATTTTGTTATCATTCCAGCCCGGGAATTTATTCAATACTTGGCAAAATTTTGTTAAAATTCCAGCTCGGGAATTTATTCAATACTTAGCAAAATTTTGTTATCATTCCAGCTCGGGAATTTATTCAATACTTGGCCAAATTTTGTTAAAATTCCAGCTCGGGAATTTATTCAATACTTAGCAAAATTTTGTTATCATTCCAGCTCGGGAATTAAAATTATATTCGGCAAAACTCTGAACAATTTATACATCCAACACGGGTCATCCATTCATAATACGAAATAAATTAAAAACCAAAAAGAAGACCGAGCAGGGTCTAGAAATGGAACTTGTTCGGAACATTGTTTTCAACATTAAAAGAAAAAAAACACTAAGGAGCAGCATCCTCCTTTTGCTCGGGCTCTTTTTCCTCCTGGTCAGCCTCCTCCCATTCGGATCTCCCCTCCTCGTCAGGCAAGTCATCTAAGGCTTTGGCTGAGTCAAGGGAGGAAAAAGGATGTTCAGCCTCAGAATATCCTTCAGCCCTGATCTGGGCCAAACATCCCTTGAAGCCATCTTCAAAGAATGCCACATTCTTCTCAGCACAAAGGTCGGCAAAATCAGAGGAATTGATAAAATCCTCCTTCCTTTTTGACCATCCGACCTCGAACTCTTTATCCTTGGTAGCCAGAACAGCCTCGAGCTTGGTAATACGCTTCTTGGCCTCATCCCACCCGTCTTGAGCTGTCTCAATATCCGACCTCATATCATACACTTCCTGGTCATGAGCAGCTTTGATATCACGAATCTGTCCAGTCAATGCAGCTATCCGCTTCACCAAGGCATCTTGATTCAAAGAATGGTCAGCACGGGCCTTATAGGCGCGGGCAGTAATCTCCCCCGACCAGACGACAACCTAGAAAGAGAAATATAGTGTATCATTCATAGGAAAAATGATAAAAGTAATTTTTCAAGTTTATAATTAACCCAAAAATTACCTGCATGAGGGCCAAGGCCAGAGACTCCTCAGCCTCTTTATCTGGTACCGCCCAAACTATCTCTAGGTCCTCTGTAGAGACCATGTGCTGCATAATATTCAAGCTCCCGGATTGGTCCGATCGGGCAAGAAGGAGACTCTCGGGCTATAGGGGTGGTCGGGATCACCTCGTTCCATATGCTCAGGAAGGGACCCAAGATCAATATAAGCTTTCTCTTTCCCCTTCCCGGAGGCAGCGATGTTAGCCCGAGAAAGGGGCTCAGTCTTGCTCAGGGTTTCATCTCCTCGGACTTTCTTAGAAGTCTTCTTGAGTTCCAGCTCGGGAATACGAGGGTCGGATTCAGTGACAGATTCCGCAGAGGCCTCAGGTTTCTTTCTTTTCAACCTCTTGGCCGCGGCTCGGAAATCGGCTGGCATCTCTGCTTGAGCTATCCGGTCGTCTGAAAAAAATGTATATATATACATATATATATAACATGGTTAAAAAAAAAAGGGAGGAGAATAAATAAATAAGGGGTGCATGGGAGAGTAAAGTAACGAATGATTAAATGGTTAAGTATTCCTACCTAAATCACCTTGGACTTCTATTCCTTTTCTACAGAAGCCATATGTGCATAAGAGATAATCCTTGATCAAACTCTCGATATTGAAGATTTTAACAGAAAGGGTGGCCAAGAAGTTGGTGAAATTGTGGCTGGGCTGAGCAGGAGGATCAGGAGAAATAAAATTCATAGCCTAGTTTGAACGGCATAGCCAGGGCTGCTCGGGCTCGGGTCGGACAAAGAAATATCTATTATTCCAACCTTTGTGGGAGCTTGGTTTCCCTTTTAGAAATTGGTATTCAGAACGGAGGGAAATATAAAACCTGCCCGGGGCGGTTTTCTTAATTTGAAGAAATTTGGTGAAGTTTCCTATGTCTAAGGGGACTCGGAAAAAACAGAATAAAACTCCTAAAGATAATATCGAGCCAAAAGAGTTAGGAGTAAGCTGGCTCGGACATATACAAAAATATTGACACAGGGCCAAAATGATGTTCGGGATGGGGAACCTCAGGCCCATTTTCACTTGATCTAGGCTAAAGCTTAGGTATCCTTCAGGAGGCCTATGAGCCCGGTCCCTACAACGCGGGAGCAATAAGTCATAAGTATTAGGCATTCCTGACCTGTCCCTAATAGTTGGGCCTATGTCTGGACTAAGGTGGGAGGCTAGGATTTGGAACCAATGTTTTCCTTTCGATCTTAGTCGGGCCTCATCAGTCTTGAGGGCGTGAAGCCTTCGCATCTTGGCATCCCGAGTCTCGGCGGGACTCGGGTCGGCATCTGACCCTGAAGAGGCAGAATGCTCGGATGCCTCGTGAGGGAGAGGAGATTCGATAAAAGCAACTATTTCCCGGACAGTATTTTCGTCCGGGGAAGACATCTTAATTTAATATTTAAAACAAAGAAACTTACAGAAGAAGTTGATTGATCGAAAAGTATAAAAGAGGAGCTCGATGGTTGACCGATCAGAAATGAAACGGGAATAGTGGCTCGGGTCGGGGTACCTCACGGAATTTTGACAGAGTAACGCCCACGCTATAAAGGTGAAAAATGAAGTTTTTTTACCGCCCTATTTATAGGAGGATTGAATTGATCTTGACCGTCTGATGACAATCTTGATCAGCGGTCCGGGGTGAGCCGCGTCACTCAGGGAATCTCTCGGAAATTGTACCGTCGCGAGATCTCTGCCGTCCAGAGAAAGCACACGACAAGGATCAAGATCCGGACCGTTCACAGAAGACGCATTGTGGTATATTACACTACACACAGGGTATATGGGGCTCGGGTCCGGTCAGAGGAATATATGGTCTAAATTTCATACTTCTTTAGACCAGTAGGGGGAAGTACTATTGATGTCCCTAAAAAATATACGGGTCTAACCCGACCCGAGCCCAATAATCCATATTTTTGGAAATACACTTTGGGGCCCATTTAGTCTTATTTTATGAGAAGCCTAGTCTGAAATGACCCTGGTAGGAAATAAGATCGTAGTCATGAATACATGGGCTTGAACCCTAACTGGTATGGTTGGAGCTCGACCCGAGCCCAAGAAGGGTCCAATATCTTGAACCTTCCACTAATCTCGAGCACATAAAGATCATCAACAGATAAGGATAATATCTTATGAATCCAATATTTGATATTATCTTCAAATTGATATTAGAATCCTACTTGGTCAGGGCTCTTACCCGAGTAGAGTCCTGCTCTAACACATGTTCTACCTTGACAAGGTAACCTACCCCTCCAAACCCCTATAAATACAGGTATGGTTCATGATTTATTCATTCATCTCTTATATTCACTTCTTGCTCACACACTCACGCACGCATATTCTCTTGTTCTTCCTTATAGTCACGCTCTTTTACTTTCGAGCACTGACTTAGGCATCGGAGGGATCACGCCGAAAACACTTTCGGCGCCCCCTAACTTGGCTTTTGTCTGTGCAGTGCACGTGAGACCTGACCCGACCCGTTTTTTGGAGGATTTGGAGATCCGCTCTACCAGACCAAACCCGGAGGAAAAAATCGACATCATCAAATTATTTTACTTATGAAGTAAAATATTGTGCTACAGTGTGTACGTACCCATCACTAGTTGATCTAAATGAGAATACAATACTCAAAACATAAGTACGTACGGACAAAACCCATTACATTACACATTTTTTTGCAATTAATTTTGAGTAACGCATATTTTTATATGTTCCGGGTTGGTTTTGTGACGATGACGGCCGGAATGTTTTTAGCTTACTTTGACACAATATTACAAAGGAATATTTCGAATCAAAATATTATGTACGTACTAAAATAATTATTCATGATCATAAAATAAGAGCTTGACATGCGGTGCTCTTTTCTCACTAGAAACTTGTCTTTTGCGATTTCCTGATGAACCCCGTAGTGTTACCGCATGACACTCTCTGGCTAGACGATGGTCACCAATGGCTTCTCCTACTCCTCCTGGAGTCGGAAACTTCAGTTTCATATGATATGTCGATCTGATGGCTTGGAATATATTGAGACTTGGTCGTCCCAATATCACATGGTATGCAGATGAAGACTAAACTACAAGGAATTTCACCATCTTAGTAGACCATTTGGGGTAAGAACCCAAGGAAAGAGGAAGCATTACTTCGCCCAAAGCTTCAACTATTTCTCCGAAAAATCCGACTAGTGGAGTGTTGACTGGAGTTAACTGTGCATTATTAATACCCAATTTGATGAATGCATCATGAAAAATTATGTCGGCCGAACTTCCTGAATCCACTAGAATTTTCTTTACCCAAAAATTAGAGATTGTGGCTGAGATGATTAAAGCATCATTATGGGTACCCCGTGGGTTCTCCAGATCTTTGTCACTGAATGATAATCCATCTTGGATGGTTCCAATTTCATATATCGACAAGGATGTGGGGCTAGATAAATTGTTGGTTCCTTTTGCTGCCCGTAGAAGGGCTTTTCTTGCATTGTTTGAGTCGCCACAAGCAGGCCCCCCAGTGATTACGGCGATTACCCCTCCTGTTGGCAAATTTTAATCAACTCGTTCATGTTGTTTCCCAGTTTCATCATGGCGCTTTTGATAGTCACGTTTTGGTTTTTCGTCCCGATGTCTGTCATCTCGCTTTTCACCACGGGATTTGTCCACAAAATTTCCCAAATGCCCGCGTTTTATGAGTTTTTCAATTTCTGCTCGCAAACTGAAGCAATCTTCTGTAGTATGACCTTTATTTTTATGAAAATGACAATAATTGTCCGAACGCTGGCGCTTTGGGTTATTTTGCATTGGGCGAGGGGGATGCAACAACCCTTGTTTTTCAGCCACTACCAGTATATCGGTCAGACGTGCATTGAGGGGTGTATTTTGGAGGCGGGGGCTCTGTGCTGTTCGCTTCTCGTCTCGCTTTCTGATATCTGATTTATCTTCTTCTCTCTTTCTTTTATTCAAGTAGAGTGGCTCTACAGATTCTTCAACCCATATGTATTTCTCAACTCTTTCCAATAATTCCTCTAAGTTTTTGGGCGGCCTTCCCGCTATTGATTCTTTGAACTTCCGATTGCGCAAGTTTTGTTGCATTATTCCAGCTAACAAATCATGGTTCACGTGTAAGACTTCGTGCACCGCATGAGTAAATCGCCGAACATAGTCCCTCAAACATTCTCCTTCTTTTTGAATGACTGTGAACAAATATGCTGCTATTTTTGGGTATTTTTTGTTAATTGAGAATTGCTAGATGAAGCAGTCAGTAAGTTGCTCCAAATTGGCAATAGATCCAGAGGGTAACTTATTGAACCATGTGAGTGCTCTTCCTGATAATGTTGTTCGGAAAATTTTACAGTATGCAGCATCTGTGATATCATACAAATCCGCTTTCGCGTAGAATTTGTCAATATGGTCTTGGGGGTCACTCGTTCCATCGAACTCAGGTAAGCTGGGGATTTTGACTTCCTTTGGTAATGTTTCAGATAATATGTCATCAGTGAAGGGGCTTCGACGTGACGGCAAAATTGCGGACATATTCTCTCCAGTTACATGTGTGCGAGATCCATCCTTCCGAGCTGGATTAGTGATCTTGTTTTCGCCAGAAGTGTCATGAACTGTGTGAACACTCTTCACCGTCTTTCTGAATAGTATTTTTCTTGGTCCCCCCTTGATATTTATCATTCACTTTAGACTTATCTTTATTTGGGTCTCCGTTATTAGGGTCAAGAGATGACGAGCCTTCACTCTGAGCCTTTTTCTTGCTGCTTTTGTGCTTGCGGGTTTCTAGGTACTGAGCAACTGCATCTTTTGCTGCGAGTGCTGCTGTGTTTTCCATTAGCGCAGTCAAATCTTCACGGGTGAGAGTAATACTCGGCGGTGCGTTTCCATTGTTAATATTTCCTTGAGACATTTTTGAAGTAATATGTGTTCTCAATGACGTAGTGAACGGTTTCCCACAGACAGCGCCAAGCTGATATAGCCAAAAATCACTTGTACTCGATACGTTGTTTTCGCAAAGTTCGGAGTATGAATAAATCCTTACACGTTTCCTTGGGAGATCTTCAGTGGATTATTCCTACGTCACAAAATAAAGTCAGAGGATCCGGGAGGGTTCTCGGCGAAGACACTCTGACGCTCAAGTCAGTTATTACTCAATGAATAATAATCGAGAGTAAGCATTATAGTGCTAAAGAAAGTGTGTACATTAATAATGAGGTGACTTGAGCTATTTGTAGATATTCGGAGAGTTTTTACGGGCTTGAGCCTTTTATGGGCTTTTGTAGAATTCAGAGTCTGCTTGATTTAAATATATATAATATTTAAATAAGATTGGGCCTCAAAAATATTTGGAGTGGACCTTCATGATTGGGCTCAGACCCAGTTGAATTTTTAGGTGTAACCTATCAAATAGTTTATTAGGTTTAGCCTTCACGAAAATTATTTATATATGTTTGCATTATAAATAAATAAATATCGGAATATCTTATCGAATTAATAACTCATTTTTGGCATCTCAATAAATTCTCGTTCACTGATACGTGCGCAATGAAAATTCACAAAAACTTGTGTGAGTGAGACGACTCTCTTAATTGGGTGGGTTATCCATGATAATGCATTATTTTTTATTATGCCAAAAATATAACTCTTCATTGTAAATATGAGTGATTTGACTATCTCACAAAAGACCAACTCATGAAAACTTTAATGAATGATTTCGATTTGAGAATAAATTTTTTCCCTTTATCTTAACATTTCCTAAGAATTATTTTTGTTATTTGGGTTGATTTTCGTGCATACCTAAATTTTCCTTTTTATATCATATTCATCATAAAAATCATAGTGAATCCACCACGTATAGTTCTAGATCTTATCTTTATACGACTCATATACTATATTTACTTCTAGGCTAGGGCTGTAATATTTAGACAATTTTCCAATATGGGCTGCATATTTATCTCATTGGACTATATGTTGGACACACTCTGGAAGATTTCTTGGTCCATCGATTTAGAATATAAACAAAGATGATTTTTATTCCAAATCCACCATCTCATTTAAATTAAATTAAATTAAATTAATTGATCCAAACACAAATTAAATTTGCTTTCAATCCTCGGAATGATTTGATGTATGCATGCGCCGGAAAACTTGTCATCGATTTAGAATATAAACAAATATGATTTTAATTCCAAATCCACCATCTAATTTAAATTAAATTAAATTAATTGATCCAAACACAAATTAAATTTGCTTCCAATCCTCGGAATGGTTTGATGTATGCATGCGCCGGAAAACTTGTAATAAAAATGTGAAATCCATCGAATTATCAACGTAAATGAAATGGATAGTATAACTATATATTTATCTAAAACTCGTGACAAAATAATTTCAAATAATAATAATAATAATAATAATAATAATAATAATATATGGGCCATTTAGAAGTAATGAATTCATCGAGGAAAACCTTAATTTTGTTGGGCTCATCTGACTATGTTAGTGGGCCGTAGGAGGGGTTGAACTAATCAAATCCATATTCTAATGGGCTTCTTACTTTAACATTATTTTCTTTGACGAATAGACTACGGGTTAACTCAATAAAAAAACAAATACTCGATTAACAGTTAGTCGTATCTTAAGCTAAGAGTGCATTTGGATCAAGAAGTTAGAAGAGAAAAAAATATTATTATTTTTTTAAAATAAAAAGTGCTTTTATTATTCCAAATGTGTTTAGTTAGGATTGAAGTGCTTTTAAGGGAGTTCGGAAGTTCCGAACTACAGATCGGTAGTTCAGAACTATTGTCGACAGCCGAGTTTTCTAATCAGAGACACGCGTTCGGAGACGAGAGTTTGGAAGCTCGATCGAAAGCTACGAAGTGCGATCGATAGTTCCAAACTAGAGATCGCAATTTCCAATTGTTGTCTATATATAGGGGATCGAGGGCCTCATTTTATTCACTCATTCCTACAGGGCTTTCAGGCTTAGTATTCAAGGGCCAGGTGGACGGTGGTGATGAAGCACTACCGAGATCGTAGCGGAGTTGTGCCTAGGGGTGAGCAAAAGTTCGGTTAAACTGAATTAACTGACCGAACCGAGTCAATTCCAAAATTCGGTTCGGTTATTTCATAAATTTGGTTTTAATTATAAAAAAAATCGGTCATTTAGATTATTTCGGTTTCGGTTTGCAAAATTTTAATACCGGTTAACCGAATTAATAAATATTTTATATAATAATATTATTTTTATATATTTTAATATTTGTAATAAATGATTTAATATTCTAAGTGAATCTTTACAAAATTGATCGAATTTCATGGGATTTGAGCTTATAAAAATAATAAAAAAATTAAAATAATAAATATATATACTTTACTCATAAATATTTAATTTTTCTTCAAAAATTTTACCCAAAATTTATGATATCAAATTTAAAAATATATTTTAACTTTTTGTCAAATCCCAAAACAGAATTTCAATTCCAAGGATTTACAATCCAATTTCAAATTCTATTTTGTATGCATTCAAACACACTATTAACGTAAACAAATAGCCTCGCGCCTTTGGTGGTAAAAGAACGTACGTAAAGACATGAATAGCCTAGCCGAAGTTTTAAATCGATCAAATTATGATAGATCCAGATTAATATTTGACCGGATATATTTTTTAATTGGATTGACCTGTAAAATGATCTCACACAAATTTCAACCCCGACTTTTAATAAAATTAGCACATGCGCTCCTTCATATGAGAGATTGTTGAGCACGCGCCCCTCATGCGATTGAGTCAATATTTTGATTTTTTTTGGGCACCAAATACCTCTGTGAAATATTAAAATTACATATTTGTCCTCTCGAGAGTATAATTTTTAAATCTATTCAACCCATAAAATCCAATTATAAAATATTTATCAAACATTTACATTTTATGAATTATTATTTTTATTTTAAATTTATTAATATTAATTAATTTTTTTTAATTTCAACCAAAGTCTAAATTTTTCGAGAATATGTATTGCACAATTTGCAGTAAATAATAAAAAAAATAAAGTGACTATATGATGATAAAATTTACTATTAAAATATATTTTTTGTATAACTAATACTAAGATAAAATAACTAATATTTTTTATAGTTATTTAATTAAAAATATTATTTTATTTAATTAATTATAGAATTAATAGTAAATTTTATCATTATATAATCATTTTATTTTTTTTTATTATTTATTAAAAATTGTGCATTGCATCTTTTCAGAAATTTAGATTTTGGTTCAATACTATATAGTACTAAATCTAAAAAATAAAATTCTTGAACTTATCATTTTAATTAGTTTAATATTTTGGTATTTTTACGTATTTAAATTATTGTTTATGAATGCATATTTAATGAAAAATTGGAAGCACAAAATAATTTTAATAAAATAATGATATTATAAAGATAAATTAATAATATTTTTTAAAAAATAAATAAATTAATAATAATAAATTTAAAATAAAAATTCATAAAAGGTTAATGTTTGATAAATATTTTATAATTGGATATATCTTATGGATTGAAAATGTAACACCCGGAAATTTTAATACGTAAATTCGCATTTGCATAATTAGGGAAAATAATTATTTAAAAATTTATATTTGGGTTAAATGACATTTATGTGTTATTATGTGAATTATATGCATGGTTTAAATTTATTTTAGCATTCAACCCGTGATTTTAGAATTTCTAAATTTTTCAGAATTTAATTGATTTGATCGCGTAGACGGGACCGTGGACGGATGAGATATCAACTTTTGAGCCAAAAATATTTTATGAGATTTTATGAGCCTTAAAAAAATAATATTTTATGGTATTTTGTCAAGAAAATTTTAGTATTTAATTATATATTTATTTAAGGGTTTATTTTTAGCCAAAATAAGTCATTTTAATGACTTTTATTAATTTTTAAAAATAGGCTATTTATTTATTTCGGGATTTTGGTCTATTTATCAGATTGGTAGGTATTTTAAGAGTTTAAAATTTTAAGTTTATGGTATATTATCTTTCTAAATAAATTATATTAGTTATTATCCTAATCTACCCAACATTACACCCAAAATCTCTCCCTACCCTACGCTCAAACCCCATCAGCCGCCAACCCCATCTCCTCCACCTCCTCCCTCACGTTTTTCAGCAGATAGCAGCCTCCTTAGCCGAGTTCTTCAAGGATTATTAAAGTTCTTGGCCCGTTCATCGTCCCGGAGCCCCGTATACGCATAAATCTTCGTTATAATTAACAAGGCATGTTTAATTTCTTTCCTTTACCACCATATAAGCTACTACTCACGTTTTTCATCAGACTATATGGATTTGACATGATATTTACTGAACTTCTTCTGAAAAATCTCATAAACTCCTTCACGTGCATGAGTTTTCTTGTTTTCTTCAAGATTTGATCACGTTTTTCTCATGTGGCTCGGGTCCAGGCTGTTGGCTGTGGTTAGGATCGTGTCCTAGGTTCTGTAGGATCGAGTGAGGCAGGGGGTTTGTGCCAAGAAGGGCCGGAACCAAAGCCAAAGAAGTTGGGTGCAGCAGATTGCGCAGCATTGGGAGATTGACTCGTTCTCGGTCCACAGGGCGTTTTTTAGGTTGATTCCAGTGGGGTTAGAACCCCAAGACCTTGGGGAAGATATTATAGGTGGTTCTCCGGCCGGTGGTTGCCGGAGATGGGCGGCCGAACGGCCTGAAGTTTCTAGTCGCGTTATGCGCGTGAGCAGAAACTAGGGGTAGATTGTTTTGGTTCGTTCCCCTTCTACAGAGCTTCGTTTGAGGTATAATTTGTTGGGTTAGAACCGTCTGGATGTTGGCTAAGTATGGGCAGTGGTTTCATGGCCAAAGGCCGCCGGAGTAGGCAGCACGCTCAGTTTTTCCAAAGTCGCTCAGGGCTGCCGTGAGTTAGGATTAAGGAAAGAAAGGCTAAGGTTGTGTCTAGGCTTTAGGCGGGCCGGGCTTGGTGTTTTGGGTACGGGTCGAGTCCGTTGGATCACGGGTCATGTTAGTTGGGTCCGGGTCTGGGTTATATTAGTTGGGCTCGAATATTTTTTTATTTTTAAGTTAATTATTAAGTTGGGCTGTAAATGGGCCAAGACTAGTTCAATTAATTAATTGGGGCACATGTGAATTAAGTTATTGGGCTTTAGTAATTATTTAAGTGAGTCTATTAATTTTTATGGGTCTTGGGGCCCATGGAAATTATTGGGCCAGTCTTTAGGTTTTTGGGTCATTGGGCCAGACTAAGTAATTAATGGGCTTGAGTTTTGTTATTGGGCCAGGTATGTCATATTGGGATTGAATAAATTATTTGGGCTTAAATGTAAGTTAATGGACTTAAGTTGAATTATTGGGCCAGTCTTAGAATTTATGGGTTTAAGTCTAAGGGGCCAGCAATCAAACCAACTCGTAAAAATTAACTAAGTCCGGAATATATATTTAATTCTTTTTTTATGCATGAAGTTTATTTTAAGTATAAGTATATTTATTATTAAAATTAATTAAATATATATTACGGACATATTTTAAGTGCATGCCTACATAAAATATTTTATGATGTGTTTATGATTAAGAATTGAGCATGAAAAATATTTTTATGGAAATTGAAGTGATGTGACAGCACAGAGGTGGTTTACCACCGGCACAGAGGTAGTTCTACTACCGGCATAGAAGTGGTTTTATCACTGGCACAGAGGTAGTTTACTACCAGCATAGAGGTGGATTTATCCACCGCCACGTACGATGGTTCTTAGACTGATCAGTCGCTCATGATTACGAGCCACACTCATGGATATGACCTACACAGTTTTTATGATTATGACATGCTCAATTTATGCTATGTATGATTAGTTATGATGTATGTATGATGATCATAATTATGGCTAGCAAGAATTCATGGTGTATTATTTTACGAGCATGCATGCATATTCATGATGATTATATGTATTAGTATGATTATGTGATGCATTATTTTAACCATTATTACAAAGGTTTAGACATGTTGAGCCTCTAGGCTCACTATGCTTATATGGTGCAGGTGAGTACGATAATTTATTTGTAGCTCCTACCGGTGGCGAGGATGTATGAGCAAGCATGGCAGTGGCCCCGTGACCGTCGCATGGAAGAGTTATTATTATATTGAGATACTTTATTAGGGTTTTTAAAACATATTTCAAAGTTTTATTTATGTTTATTTTCGCATGCATGAGTTTGAATTTTTGGGTTACGGATTTTTATTAATATTGTGTGTTTCAAGATTTTTATTTATTTAAGTTATCATTAAAAGAATTTATTTGTTAGTATTATTTTTAATGTTTATACATATATGTATGGGCATATATGTATAGTATATTTTTTTTTAAAAAAAATAAAGTTTTTCCGCATTTATTAATAGTAGATGTTTCAGAAAAGATTTAAAAAGAATCAAAATGTTTGTTCAGTCGCATGAGGGCGCCGTGTGCAACAATTGCTCATATAATGGGACACATGTGCTAACTTTATAAAAGATCAGGGTTAAAGATGCCTATTTAAATTTCATAGAATAGAAGCGTGTATTTTTAATATTTTTATAGAGGTATTTGATGCAAATAACTCATTTATATATATAAAAAAACATTTGTAATTTGATGCAAATAACTCATTTATATATACAACAATAGCTAGTTTAGGTTTAGCCTCCACGAAAATTATTTAAGTTTGCATTAAAAATAAATAAATAACTCATTTTTTGCCTCTCAATAAATTCCTGATACGTGCGAAATAAAAATTCAAAAAAACTTGTGTGAGACGAATCTCTTAATTGGGTGGGTTATCCATGATAATGCATTATTTTTTATTATGCCAAAAATATAACTTTTTATTGTAAATATGAGTGAGTTTCGATTTGAGAATAATTTTTTTCCCTTTATCTTAACATTTCGTTGGAATTATTTTTGTTATTTGGGTTGATTTTCGTGCATCCCTAAATTTTCCTTTTTATATAGAAATAATTCATATTGATCATAAAAATCATAGTGAATCCACCACGTATAGTTCTAGATCTTATCTTTATACGACTCATATACTATATTTACTTCTAGGCTAGGGCTGTAATATTTAGACAATTTGCCAATATGGGCTGCATATTTATCTCATTGGAGTATTGGACTATATGTTGGACGGGTTAGTCTATGCTACATTGGGAGTGTTTCTCCCCCTACTTCAATATCATTAGATCACGTGGTACCCCTATATTTTTATAAAAATTAACATATGTGTTGATGATCCAATGATTGATATTTAACCACATCATGAGGGGAGAAGTACTCCAGGTGTAGTATTGAATAATCCATGTTGGACACACTCTGAAAGATTTCTTGGTCCATCGATTTAGAATATAAACAAAGATGATTTTTATTCCAAATCCACCATCTCATTTAAATTAAATTAATTGATCCAAACACAAATTAAATTTGCTTCCAATCCTCGGAATGATTTGATGTATTCATGCGCCGGAAAACTTGTAATAAAAATGTGAAATCCATCGAATTATCAACGTAAATGAAATGGATAGTATAACTATATATTTATCTAAAACTCATGACAAAATAATTTCAAATAATAATAATAATAATAATAATAATAATAATAATAATAATAATAATAGATGGGCCATTTAGAAGTAATGAATTCACCGAGAAAAACCTTAATTTTGTTGGGCTCATCTGACTATGTTAGTGGGCCGTAGGAGGGGTTGAACTAATCAAATCCATATTCTAATGGGCTTCTTACTTTAAAATTATTTTCTTTGACGAATAGACTACGGGTTAACTCAATAAAAAAACAAATACTTGATTAACAGTCATTCGTATCTTAAGCTAAGAGTGCATTTGGATCAAGAAGTTAGAAGATTAAAAAAGATTATTTTTTTAATAAAAAATGCTTTTATTATTCTAAATGTGTTTAGTTAGGACTGAAGTGCTTTTAAGGGAGTTCGGAAGTTCCGAACTACAGATCGATAGTTCAGAACTATTGTCGACAACCGAGTTTTCTATAAGAGACACGCGTTCGGAGACTATAGTTTGGAAGCTCGATCGGAAGCTACGAAGTGCGATCGATAGTTCCAAACTAGAGATCGCAATTTCCGGTTGTTGTCTATATATAGGCGGATCGAGGGCCTCATTTTCTTCACTCATTCCTACTGGGCTTCCAGGCTTAGTATTCAAGGGCCAGGTGGACGGTGGTGATGAAGCAAAAGTTCGGTTAAACCGAATTAACTGATCGAACCGAGTCAATTCGAAAATTCGGTTCGGTTATTTCATAAATTTGGTTTTAATTATAAAAAAATCGATCATTTAGATTATTTCGGTTTCGGTTTGCAAAATTTTAACACCGGTTAACCGAATTAATCAATATTTTATATAATAATATTATTTTTATATATTTTAATATTTGTAATAAATGATTTAAAATTCTAAGTGAATTTTTACAAAATTGATCGAATTTCAATGGATTTGAGCTTATAAAAACAATAAAAAAAATGAAAATAATAAATATATATACTTTACTCATAAATATTTAATTTTTTTTCATATTTGTGAGACCTCGATTCTAATCGGCTAATATCGAATAATTAAACATCATTAAACAAAAGCCAAAAAAAATAAAGGAATTTTTTTTTTGAATAGTTCCGCGCTTGATCGCACGAACTCGTGCGAATGCGATCGAGCGCACCAAGTTTTACCAAGTTGCTGCCTCAACGATTTAAGGGCCGCGCTCGATCCGACGAACTCGAGCGATCGAGCGCGCCCTCTGCCTAAAAAACCTCAAAAACAGGGTAGGCTTTCAACAATTCAAACACCTATCAAATCTTCAATCTAAAAATGCATCAACATAACCAACATGCATAATACATTAAAAGATAGATCTAAAGTTATACATCCAATCCAAACTAATAGAACATGCTTTCAATCTAAGTTTACAATCCAAAATACAACTCGAGTTCGAATACAATCTAAGTTCGATTACATATTCGACTTCTACAACAACAAGGCCTCACTCTATCAACTCGACCACCTAGCCATGCGATCTCTGACTCGGTCCTGCCCCACCTGTTGCCAAGCACACATACAAAGACAAGACAACAGCCGGATAATCCGGTGAGAATAATATTCCCAGTAAAAGAGACAAACATGATATATCAGATAAGCATCTCAAAACGAAATACATCAACTTCCAGATATTCAAATATCAATCATGCAAATCCAAGACAATTCAAAATTAAATGCATGTCTTTAAAACTCTGGGATTATCAAGTCCGGATAATCAAGGTAATTAGCTCTTCTCTTCCTCTATTGGGATCCCGAGGATGAACTATCACACAAAATCGCACCGACCCTCCACTCGGGGTGGATAGTGTATAATTCAATCCTCTAGACTCTGAAGCAAATATATAGAGTTAAGTCGGTCATTGCAATAAATCGCCTGTAAATTCCCCCTACTATAGTTCTCAGAACGTCTAACTCAAAATGAAATAAATCCATTGGCTCAATATGAATGCAATGCAAATCATAACTCGTTCAAGTAAATCAAATAACATGCAAGTATGTGATTTTTCCGGAACACTCGAATCAAGTCGGATTCGAGTCACTCGTTCCATTCCAGTATAAGTCATCTTATACCTTTTCTCAAACGTCGATGCTCCAAATCTGGAAACAACAACAATACTCAATCAAGATTCAATCAAACTTCCTCAATTGATAATAAGAAATCGATACTATACCGGCTACAATCTTCAGACGGCACAAAACTGCAATCTAGCAATTCCACTGGCTTCAAATCAATCTAACAAAAGATGCCATCAAGATCAATATCGACATTCAATCTCTCAATCAAACATCAATCAATCAAAACAACTCAACGATATCCAAACTTCAAACTGACGGCATAACGGCTAAATTCTGATAAACCGGAAACGCAGACAGCATCGTAACAACGATATCAACTCAATACAATGCCCAAACAAACAACAAAAGCTCAAACTCAACAAATCTAAAATCCTCATTTTCGAAAAAGGCTTTCAAAAATCATAACAAATCCGAACGACGCTCTATTTCGAAACCGACAGAGAATAAACAATCAGAACTCTGCCAAGAACAACATACTAGCAACTCAATCGGTTCTAACGACATCCCAAAACTAGAATGTATCTGATAATAGAAAAACTTACGATAGAACAAATCTCTCGCAGCCGTGATCGCTAATCTGCTTTCAGAAATGATTTCCAACGGACGGATCGAGCTTGGGAGGAAATCTAAAAGCTTGGAAAGGGTTTTGGGCATTCAACAATGGAGGGAGGCGTGAGGAGGAAGAAGATAATGAGGAAGAAAAGTCAATCTCATGCTTAAATATCTAACAAATCCAATATTTTCATTTTAGTCCCTGAAAAATCCAAAATTTGCAAAAAGGACCATGATCAAAATCAAGTCGGCTCTTGAACTCTGGAATCTCCGATTATCTCAAATAAAGTCGATTAAGATAAAATCGGGGCATTACAATTCTCCCCCTCTAAGAAAAAATTTCGTCCTCGAAATCAAACACGGTTCCAACGCGAACTGTGTCTCTCAAATACTCCTTCAAGTCCGCCAATCAAAAGTCGACTCATTCTCGTCAGCATAATCCTCATCTGCTCAGTCACAATCCAATCGTCTCTGGTTCCAACTCAAGACATACATCTAAGTTCGACTCGTCTGATCTGGCTATCCGTCGTTCTGAGGATATCGAACTGAAAGAGTTGAAATCAGACAACAAATCTCATCAAAGTCCTTGCCGAAAGAACGAGTGCATCGAGGATCTCCGACTAAACTGACAGACTTCGGCAAAACATGACATCTGACAAGATATCAATCATTTAGTCTTGATTGAAAGTCATTCTGTACAGAAAACGATAGCCGATTCCAACAATCGGTCAATCGAAGTTAGATAGTAGATAAAATAAGAACAATTCAAAACATCAGTTGCTGCATACAATTCCTCAGATAAAGATTCGCAGTTAGAAATCTCATACAATCTAATCCTCTTTTCTGCCTCCAAATCAGCTCCAATTGTGAAAACAATTACTCCAACTCCCAAATATTAGAAAAGATCACGGAAATCTCCTCATAAGAAAATAGATAACAGATCCCCAAATCAATAAGATCGCTGCGAGCTCGAAGTCCAGATTCAGACATTGAGTCTCGAGCATCTTCAGCTGTCTCGAAGTCCAGACTATAGCGCGATTCCTCTGAATAAGAATACATCCCAAAATCTCGATAAAAAGAGAGCACTGATCGGCACAAATTCCATCATTAACTCAAACAATCGAAGAAGACCATTCAATCCAAAAGAATTCCGACATTGAAGAATAACAAACAACTGCTTGGTACCAATATCTGCTATACGATTCTCAAAAACTCTGAAAGATCAGCACAATTCTCATTCCAAAAGATAAGAAATCAACGATAAGAATTTCTAGTCTAAACTAATTCTTCTGAAAGATCCGGTTAATAGAAAGATTAACAACACTACTGGAGTATTCGTCAATTCAAACGATTCAACAAAAGTTTAGAGGAACGATAAACATTAAACAGATTCTTCAATAAGAAGGCAATTAACTCGCCAGTATCTAACAGTCCAGTAAGAATAGAAAACCAAAATCAAACGTTACCTGATCTGTCATTATCGGGTGCAGCCTGAGTCTGCGGTTCCTCAGACAGAGCAAAGACTCGTGCCTGCCGTCTGGGAGGCTGGCTTGCATACTGATTACCTTCCTGTCTATTTTGTTGCTGAGGTTGAAAAGAGTGGACAGTAGGAGCTTGTTGCTGAGGCTGAGCTGTCTGTCTCGAAAAACTTCCTGTAGTAGCCCGTACCCGAAATCAGTGATTAAGTGTTAATCAATTCATTAATCCTTCTAGTTAAGAGTAAACGTGATTAAGGGAACTCTTAATGGGTTAACGGAGTCCGGAATTGGATTCAGAACACTTGGAAATGGTACGAGGGTTGTCGGGTTCGGAGGCTCCATTGGTGAGTTTGGACGGTCCGAAGTCAGGGTTTGGACGATCCGAAGAGTGGTTCGGACGCTCCGAACGTGCTGCCGACAGTCGTCATGGATGACGTCATTTTTCTGACGTAAGCAATGACGTAATATTGAGTTCGGATGATCCGAAGTCCAGTTCGGACGATCCGAACGTGTTCGGAGGCTCCGAAGTCAGTTCGGAGGGCCCGAACTCCGTCTATAAATAGGGGGTGCCGAGCTCATTTTTGAGTGCACCGATCTCTCTCTTCTCTCTTGATTCCTTAGCCTTCCAGCTCAGATCTAGGGAATTCTAGGCGTCCCGTTGGGAATCCGGAAGTGGCATAGCAGTCCAGGCGTCGTAGCGGAGCTGTGGCCTAGTTTTGAGGCACTCGACAGCAAAGGGCTAACGACGGACGAAGGTATAGCTTTTGCTTCCTATAAATATTTAAGAGTATGCAATAGCTTAGTTAAGGCTTTTAAAGCACTATAATGATAGTAGTATCATTTGACAGTGTAGAGCAGACTATAGGCGTGGACCTAGAGTTGGTAGAGCTTGCACTGATTTGAGGTACAAAAGTACTGTTCGAGATATCCTGACTGAGTATGCATGTATTATGTGACTGCATGATTTATATGTCATGATTTATGCTGCATTCATTTGCATACTGAGCTATCTCCTTCGAGATGTCTGTTAGTAGGGTTTTTCCCTATCCTGTTAGTGGTTGGACTTCCATCGATTTGGGTCCGGCATATCCACTGGTATTATGGTATGGGAGCCACCTCCCGAAGAGACGGCACAGCATGCTACATACCAGGGCCCGGTCTGTCTCTGTTATCTGATCCTTGACCTCGAGTTTATAGGGAGTTCACTTTGCATGCATGTATACTCATACTCTCGTGCTGAGCGTTTTATGATCACGTCTCGTACTCTGTGTTTCTGGACACCCTATTCCATGGGGCAGGTTTGCGATTGGACGAGGCGGGTGGTTCCAAGAGGGGCTAGGCAGTGGTTGGCCAGCTGGAGCTTCGTCTAAGTTTATTTCTGATGTTTTGGGTTGATACAGCTTTCGATTTGGTTGTATAATCTATTTTGGATATTTACAGATTCCTTGACTTGGGATTGTATATTGTTTATGGTTTCCGCAGTTTATTCTGATATCCGTTTAAATAAGTTAATTTCATGCCTAAGTTCTGTTTAGTAGGTGATCCAGGTAAGGGTCACTACATTTATGGTACATCTCGAAGATTCTGCAGTACCAACCGCAAGTGAGAAATATGTTCTTCCGTATTATGCGAATACACCAAGATGAGCAAGTATGAGTTCTGGATGGATCGAGTGGTCTTTCTTGGCCATATCATATCCAGGGAGGGGATTTCTGTTGATCCAAGCAAGATTGAGGCGGTGCTTAATTGGTCGCGTCCGACGACAGTTGATGAGATCCGTAGTTTTCTGGGTCTAGCAGGATATTATCGTCGCTTCATTTTGAATTTCTCTCAACTAGCTCGACCTTTGACGCAGCTTACCCGCAAGGGTGTGGATTTCGAGTGCTCCTCTGAGTGTGAGGAGAACTTCTGTGAGCTTCGACGGCGGTTGACTTCTGCGCGAGTGTTGACATTACCGTCAGGATCTGGAGGGTATGTGGCATACACGGATGCTTCTCATCAGGGGTTAGGTTGTGTCCTGACTCAGAATGGGCATGTGATCGCATACGCTTCTAGACAGTTGAAGCTTCACGAGGACAACTACCCAGTCCATGATTTGGAATTGGTAGCCATTGTGTTCGCTTTGAAGATCTGGCGTCATTATCTGTATGGCGAGAAATTTGAGATCTTTACCGACCATAAGAGTCTCAAGTATTTGTTCACTCAGGCAGAGTTGAACATGAGGCAGAGACGTTGGATGGACTTGATTAAAGACTATGATTGCGAGATTAAGTACCATCAAGGAGCTGCTAATCTCACCGCTGATGCATTGAGTCGCAAGGTGCGACTATCCGCACTTCAGATTTGTTCGATGTCTAGTGCGATCAGTGACTTTTGTACTTCAGGATATACCTTCAAGCATAAGAAAAGTATGCAGAGTATCCAGATGTTTGCGATATTATCTGAGCCAGCTTTGTATTTGCGGATTCGAGAAGCTTAGATGTCTGATTCGAAGACCCAGCGTTTAGCTCGTCTAGCTAACGAGGGTAGCTCATCTGGATTTCATTATCAGTCAGATGGTTTTCTGTGTTTGTCTGGTAGGCTTGTGATTTCGCAGGATGTAGAGTTGCGAGAGGAGATCTTGTCTCAGGCGCATCGCACTAAGTTGAGTATTCATCCTGGGAGCAACAAGATGTACAAGGATCTACGTACTCGTTTCTGGTGGAAGGGAATGAAACGCAATGTTTATCAGTTTGTTTTGAGATGTTTGGTGTGTCAACAGGTCAAGGCAGAGCACCGAAGACCTGGAGGATTGCTTCACAGTCTGCCTATTTCTGAATGAAAATAGGAGTTTATCACAATGGACTTTGTGACCCATTTGCCGGTATCCCTGAGGAACTGTGATGCTATCTGAGTTGTGGTGGACCGACTCACCAAGTTAGCGCATTTCATTGCCTATAGCTGGGAGTACAATGTGGATCGTATGACTCGATTGTACATTCAGGAGATCGTTCGACTTCATGGAGTGCCTATGAGCATTGTCAGCGATCGGGACCCCAGGTTTACTTCTAGATTCTGGGGGAGTGTTCAGCGTGCGATGGGTACTATTCTCAGTTTGAGTACTGCCTATCATCCGGAGACTGATGGTCAGTCAGAGCGTACTATCCGTACTTTGGAAGATATGCTTAGAGCGTGCGTCATGGATTTTGGTTCAGCCTGGCAGGATCATTTGCCATTGATCGAGTTCGCGTACAACAACAGCTATCATACTAGCATTGGGATGACACCTTTTGAGGCGTTGTACGGGCGACGTTGTCGTACTCCACTCTTCTGGGAAGAAGTGGGGGAGAGACAGGCTGAGGGACCGAAGTTTATCCAGCAGGCGGTAGACATTGTTGATCAGATCAAGAAACGGATTAAGACTGCATAGGATCGTCAGGCCAGCTATGCTAATACCAAGCGTAGGCCTTTGTAGTTCGATGTCGGGGAGAAAGTGTTTTTGAGAGTGTCACCTTTCCGCAAAATTCTCAGATTTGGCCTTAAGGGCAAGTTGTATCCTAGGTTTATTGGTCCGTTTGAGATCTTAGAGAGCATTGGCGATTTGGCTTATCGACTAGCTTTGCCACCGCATCTTTCCAGTATTCACGACGTGTTCCATGTATCTCTGTTGCGACGATATGTGGCGGATGAGTCTCATATTCTGCAGCGGTCTAAGGTTCAGGTGAGCAAGGATTTGACCTATGTTGAGAAACCTATTCGTATCCTGGATTATAAGGATAAGGTTTTGCGGAACAAAGTCATTCCTCTGGTTTTAGTTCAGTGGCAGCGCCGAGGCACTGAGAAAGCTACTTGGGAACTTGAGGACAGGATGCGTACAGACCATCCTGAGTTGTTTTAATTTCGGTTTGAGTTGTATTCAGTTGTAAACTCTGTAAGAGTTTGACTGGAATAAAGAATGTTTCTGATTTCTGTTTTACATTCAGTACTTAAGATCTGTTTTCGAGGACGAAACATCTTAAGTGGGGGATAATGTAGTAGCCCGTACCCGAAATCAGCGATTAAGTGTTAATCAATTCATTATTCCTTCTAGTTAAGAGTAAACATGATTAAGGAAACTCTTAATGGGTTAACGGAGTCCGGAATTGGATTCAGAACACTTGGAAATCGTACGAGGGTCGTCGGGTTCGGAGGCTCCGTTGGTGAGTTCGGACGGTCCGAAGTCATGGTTCGGACGATCCGAAGAGTGGTTCGGACGCTCCGAACATGCTGCCGACAGTCGTCATGGATGACGTCATTTTGCTGATGTAAGCAATGAGTAATATTGAGTTCGGATGATCCAAAGTTCAGTTCGGACGATCTGAACGTATTCGGAGGATCCGAAGTCAGTTCGGAGGGCCCGAACTCCGTCTATAAATAGGGGGTGCCGAGCTCATTTTTTAGTGCACCGATCCCTCTCTTCTCTCTCGATTCCTTAGCCTTCCAGCTCAGATCTAGGGAATTCTAGGCGTCCTGTTGGGAATCCGGAAGTGGCATAGCAGTCCAGGCGTCGTAGCGGAGCTGTGGCCTAGTTTTGAGGCACTCGACAGCAAAGGGCTAACGACGGACGAAGGTATAGCTTTTGCTTCCTATAAATATTTAGGAGTATGCAATAGCTTAGTTAAGGCTTTTAGAGCACTATAATGATAGTAGTATCATTTGGCAGTGTAGAGCAGACTATAGGCGTGGACCTAGAGTTGGTAAAGCTTGTACTGATTTGAAGTACGAAAGTACTGTTCGAGATATCATGACTGAGTATGCATGTATTATGTGACTGCATGATTTATATGTCATGATTTATGCTGCATTCATTTGCATACTGAGCTATCTCCTTCGAGATGTCTGTTAGTAGGGTTTTTCCCTATCCTGTTAGTGGTTGGACTTCCATCGATTTGGGTCCGGCATATCCACTGGTATTATGGTATGGGAGCCACCTCCCGAAGAGACGGCACAGCATGCTACATACCAGGGCCCGGTCTGTCTCTGTTATCTGATCCTTGACCTCGAGTTTATAGGGAGTTCACTTTGCATGCATGTATACTCATACTCTCGTGCTGAGCGTTTTATGATCACGTCTCGTACTCTGTGTTTCTGGACACCCTATTCCATGGGGCAGGTTTGCGATTGGACGAGGCGGGTGGTTCCAAGAGGGGCTAGGCAGTGGTTGGCCAGCTGGAGCTTCGTCTAGGTTTATTTTTGATGTTTTGGGTTGATACAGCTTTCGATTTGGTTGTATAATCTATTTTGGATATTTACAGATTCCTTGCCTTGGGATTGTATATTGTTTATGGTTTCCGCAGTTTATTCTGATATCCGTTTAAATAAGTTAATTGCATATCTAAGTTTTGTTTAGTAGGTGATCCAGGTAAGGGTCACTACACTTTCACTCTGAGCTTGTTCAGGGACACGCTGAGGACACGCTCTGGCAAAGTGCCCCGCCTGGTTACAGATATAGCAGCTTCCAAAAATACCTCTACACTAATCACTGGAGTGACGACCTCCGAAGTTGGCACAAGACATGCCTGACTGACCCGAACTCTGTCTTGATCCAAATTGTCTCGAGCCACTAGAGCTCAAAGAACTGGTTTCATGCTTCTTAAACTGCTTCCCTTTCGGATGATAGTAATCCTTCTTATTACCTCCACTGCTACCACCTTCGGAACTCGGTGGTTGGTTCTGAAATTTAAAGGACTGGTTCTGGTAATACGATGGTTGGTTCTGGTATTGAGAAGGTTGTGCCTGAAACTGTCCTTGCTGCTGCTGCGGCACAAACTGACCTCCTCTCTGTCTCCACAAACCTATTTCAGCTCCTTTTGCATGATTCATGGCATCCGCAAAATTATCAGGCCTAGCAGTGTTTACCAGTGTGAAGATGTCAGGGTTCAGACCATTAATGAACTGATCCGCTTTTGCTTCTTTGTTGTCGGTAATGTGCGGTGCGAATCGCAACAGACTATCAAACTTGGCTACGTATTCCTCAATGTTCAAGTTTCCTTATCTCAGATTTGCAAATCCGGCTCCCTTGTCCTTTCGGTACGAAACTAGGAAAAACCGTTTATAAAACTCAGACTTAAACAGATTCCAGTTAATAGTTGTACCTCGGTTCTCCATGGACCTCTTCGTCGTGATCCACCAATTCTTAGCCACACCTCGAAGCTGATGAATGACTAACCTGGTTTGGCGGTCATCAGAATAGTCAAGGGAATCGAACAACTAATCAACGTCATCCAACCAACCCTCACAGTCAACTGGATTTTCAGTACCCATCAACAACGGCGGATTAAACGACAGAAACCTCTTCAACAAGGTTTCCATCGGCGTCGCTGAAGCATCAATCTGAACAGTTTCAGTACTAGCTTGCTCATTCGGTGGAGTAACTGGCGGTGGGTTCCTGTTAATAACTCGTTGAGGACCCATCTGATAATCAAAGATTAGGACACAAGATATCTCAATCGCTGCAATCGGTGTCCTTGCAACCTCTCAGAATTCCGGATACAGGTGAAATACAGTTCATATCTCAAATAATTCATGTTTTACATTTCAAATCACAAAATCATGTAATTCAATTAATTCTCAACAATGAAGCATGCTCGCATGGTATTTAAATAAATCAATTTAAATAACTCAAACACATGGGAGAATTCAATTCATGCGGACTCGATCTACCCCGCTCACTTCTAAATTCAGTCCAAGATCTTATCGCTCTGATACCACTTAATGTGAGACCTCGATTCTAATCGGATAATATCGAATAATTAAACATCATTAAACAAAAGCCAAAAGAAAATAAAGGAATTTTTTTTTTTGAATAGTTCCGCGCTCGATCGCACGAATTCGATCGCACGAACTCGTGCGATCGAGCGCACCAAGTTTTACCAAGTTGCTGCCTCAACGATTTAAGGGCCGCGCTCGATCCGACGAACTCGCGCGATCGAGCGCGCCCTCTGCCCAGAAAACCTCAAAAACAGGGCAGGCTTTAAAAAATTCAAACACCTATCAAATCTTCAATTTAAAACATGCATCAACATAACCAACATGCATAATACATTAAAAGATAGATCTAAAGTTATACATCCAATCCAAACTAATAGAACATGTTTTCAATCTAAGTTTACAATCCAAAATACAACTCGAGTTCGAATACAATCTAAGTTCGATTACATATTCGACTTCTACAACAACAAGGTCTCACTCTATCAACTCGACCACCTAGCCATGCGATCTCAGACTCGGTCCTGCCCCACCTATTGCCAAGCACACATACAAAGAAAAGACAACAGCCGGATAATCCGGTGAGAATAATATTCCCAGTAAAAGAGACAAACATGATATATCAGATAAGCATCTCAAAACGAAATACATCAACTTCCAGATATTCAAATATCAATCATGCAAATCCAAGACAATTCAAAATGAAATGCATGTCTTTAAAACTCTGGGATTATCAAGTCCGGATAATCAAGGTAATTAGCTCTTCTCTTTCCTCTATTGGGATCCCGAGGATGAACTATCACACAAAATTGCACCGACCCTCCACTCGGGGTGGATAGTGTATAATTCAATCCTCTAGACTCTGAAGCAACTATATAGAGTTAAGTCGGTCATTGTAGTAAATCGCCTGTCAATGCCCCCTACTATAGTTCTAAGAACGTTTAACTCAAAATGAAATAAATCCATTGGCTCAATATGAATGCAATGCAAATCATAACTCATTCAAGTAAATCAAATAACATGCAAGTATGTGATTTTTCCGGAACACTCGAATCAAGTCGGATTCGAGTCACTCGTTCCATTCCAGTCTAAGTCATCTTATACCTTTTCTCAAACGTCGATGCTCCAAATCTGGAAACAACAACAATACTCAATCAAGATTCAATCAAACTTCCTCAATCGATAATAAAAAATCGATACTATACCGGCTATAATCTTCAGACGGCACAAATCTGCAATCTAGAAATTCCACTGGCTTCAAATCAATCTAACAAAAGAAGCCATCAAGATCAATATCGACATTCAATCTCTCAATCAAACATCAATCAATCAAAACAACTCAACGATATCTAAACTTCAAACTGACGGCATAACGGCTAAATTCTGATAAACCGGAAATGCAGACAGCATCGTAACAACGATATCAACTCAATACAATGCCCAAACAAACAACAAAAGCTCAAACTCAACAAATCTAAAATCCTCATTTTCGAAAAAGGCTTCCAAAAATCATAACAAATCCAAACGACGCTCTATTTCGAAACCGACAGAGAATAAACAATCAGAACTCTGCCAAGAACAACATACTAGCAACTCAATCGATTCTAACGACATCCCAAAACTAGAATGTATCTGATCATAGAAAAACTTACGATAAAACAAAGCTCTCGCAGTCGTGATCGCTAATCTGCTTTCAGAAATGATTTCCAACGGACGGATCGAGCTCGGGAGGAAATCTAAAAGCTTGGAAATGGTTTTGGGCGTTCAACAATGGAGGGAGGCGTGAGGAGGAAGAAGATAATGAGGAAGAAAAGTCAATCTCATGCTTAAATATCTAACAAATCCAATATTTGCATTTTAGTCCCTAAAAAATCCGAAATTTGCAAAAAGGACCCTGATCAAAATCAAGTCGGCTCTTGAACTCTGGAATCTCCGATTATCTCAAATAAAGTCGATTAAGATAAAATCGGTACGCTACAATATTTTTTCCCCAAAATTTATGATATCAAATTCAAAAATATATTTTAACTTTTTGTCAAATCCCAAAACGGAATTTCAATTTCAAGGATTTACAATCCAATTCCAATTTCTATTTTGTATGCATTCAAACACACTATTAACGTAAACAAATTGCCTCACGTAGGGATGACAATGGGTCGGGTATGGGTAAGATATCACATCTCCATCCCCATACCCATTTATTAAATTCATCCCCATACCCATATCCATACCCATCGGGTATTGAATTTCATCCCCATCCCCATACCCGTCGGAGGATCGGATATCCATACCCTATCCATATACCCATTTATCATATCTACTCCATACAAATACATTTTTTCAAATTTGAATTATTTTGATAAAATTATACTTATTTACTAGATTTTTATACCAAAATTTTTAAGAGAACAATAGAAAAAATAAAACATAATAGAAAATCTACAACCTAAAAATTATACTCCCTCCGTCCCAATTATAGTGTCCACGTTTCTTTTTTTGTTTGTCCCAAATATATAGTCATATATCATATTTAGTAATACTTTTTTATACTTCTTTACTAATATACCCCTATTAACTACACTTTAAAAATTGTGCAATCATTTTTTAATACATTAAATAGGGATAAAATAGAAAGTTTATATAAAATTTACTTTTCCAATAAATTTTTCTTAATTCGTGTGAAAACTAAAACAAGACAATATATATGGGACGGAGGGAGTATAAAAAATAAAACTCCTACAAAATAACATTAGATTTATACGAATAATTTTCATTGTTCCATCCAACTAACATAATTCAACAAAAAAATTAAATTAGCATTTAATTAATATAAATCAATATGTGTGTGTGTATATATATATATATATATATTGTTGTAAAAATTGCTCGCAAGCGTACGAGTGTCAAATTTTAATATAGTGATTAAATCAGATATCGATCCCACAGGGAGTAAAATGAAAATATTTAGTGCTTGTAATTAAAATAGTCCAAACTTTATCTAGAAAATCAATAAATCAGAATTTTTTGCATAAAAATAAATAATCAAGATGATTTTATAGCACACACACAACTTTCAGATAAATAATCAATCAGAGAAAAATGGTCTAGAGGTATAGATTTCACCTGGTTTCAACAACAATCAATCATAATTAATTAATCTTCATGAATTTCAATCAATTAATAGCCAAGAACACTTAAGTGTATTATTCCCTCTCCCGAGTGCCGAATAAAATATATCAACTACAATTCAATTTCAATATCCCTATTAAGAATCTACTTGCAGTGATCAATTCAAAACTATGTTCTCTTTAAAAGCTCTGTTAAAGTTATACACTCTCCCGAGCGATATAAATAATTAACAGTGTATTTTCTATTGGTCCTATTCAAAATCTCCTCTTCCGAGTGCCAGATTTCAAATAAATATTACAAATCAATTATTGATCAGATAATTGAAAAGACAATCAATTCTAGAAAAAACAATTAATCTAGAAGAAACTCAATCCAATAAAATCAAGAATTCATGAAAGTGTCTACACCAGGTTCCATCCGACCTCTAGACTCTAAAAATTTAGTTCATAATAAAATTCTGAATAAAATAATAATTCATAAATCTAAACATATTCAGAATTAAATAAAAGATAGAAAACAAATCCGTCGTCGACGCCGTGTCCGGTCTATCAAACTCCGTCTTTGTTCTTCAGATTAAGCTCCAGAAATTCTTCTTCAAATCACGATCAAATCTCTGATGTAATTGTGTGTTGTGACGGCTCTCTCTTCTATCTGACAAAAATCCTTTTTATATGGTGGACAAAAGCCCACTCAAAAGCCCATAAAAATGATTTCCCGATATAATAAAATTTCCAAATCACAGCGACGGGGCGGGCGCTCTAGTGAAGGCGCGGGCGCCCCTTTGTCTCGAAATCTCAATTCTCAAGTCTTCAGGAACTTAGCGCGATTGCTCTTGAAATCCCTCTTTAGCGCTAACTTTTAAAGCCCATTAAGAAAGCCCATTTTCTTCCTTCTCTTGATCTGATCGTTCCTTTCTTCTCTTCAATTTTCTCTTCTTTTCTTTTTCCTTTCTTTTATTCTTCTTTTCTCCCTTTTCCTCTAATTTCCACATAAATTCAATAAATCACTGTAAACACAAAAATAACAAAATACCCACATAAATCTGCTCAAAACAAATATTTAACAATTAAAATCATATATAAATTAAGTGTATAAAATACACTTATCAAATATCCCAAATTTAGAATTTTGCTAGTCCCGAGCAAAACAATAAATATCATACTTCCAAAAACTCAAATCATCATAAACTCACAAGAATAGTCAAAAAATATTATGGAGCAATGGTCTCGACAATGATTTCAAAGAATTTTCAAATCCAATCTCATCCAACCTACTAACACTTGAAAGTTTCAGTCATAACAAAATAACCGCATAAACTCACAATCTCCGCAACTCAAGTTCAAAACACCATTCTCCAAATTCAATTCAAACATTCGTAGATCATGAGGACTTTTCAAGGTAGCATAGGATCAAATAAAGGATAAAAAATCAAAAACACTCACAATTAGGTAAATGCAAAGAATAATAGTGTGTGCGTGTTTCGATCAAAATTCATAATCATTAAAAACATCAATCAACAGTCCATAGGCTAAATTCTCGTAACTCTTCTCCACTAGTATATTGGGCAACTGAGACTCGGTCAATAGGACTTAATAAGCTTATAATGTCAGGCCTGGCTCATGGCTATAAATAAAGGATAAGAATTCAAATTAAGAAGTAATTTATATTCATGCTTAAACTCTAATTTCAACTCCTTTTCTTTCACAATTTCACACTTAATTCTTTTTTTCAATTCACTTCACTGATTCAACTTTTTCTCACAACTTCTTTCACAACTTTTTCAAATTTGTTTCTTTCTTTCTACTACCTCTTTTCATCTTTTCAATTCATCCACCACACCATTTCATTTTCACAAATATCAACTAGGAGCATAAAATAATTTAGCATTCAAATTACTCCCTTAAAGGTAGGAATTAGTGTATAAGCTATTCAGGTAGTCAATGTAGGACCTTGAAATAATGACGAATGGGGGTTTATTCACACGTTTACACGCATGCCATTCGATTTTCAATAAAGCTCAAACAAGGTACTAGGGATACATATAAAATAGTAAGTAGCTTGAAAGGCTCAAAAGAATTCAGAAAAATTGCCTAAATCATTCCTAATCACAGTTTTGCCCGTATTTCGCATCGAAGAGTGTTTGAACTAGTTCTAGACAAGTCTCAATCCACAATTAAATCATACAAATATCAATCAGTGCAGAAAAAAATAATCATCAGTAGTTAACGATGATTTTCAACAAATTTCAGATTATGTACCTCAATGTACTAATATACGTGTAGGCTCAAATAGGCAACTAAGGATAAATTTGTTCAATGAAAATTAGGCCCAAAATTTCAAACAATGCCTCAACCATCTCTATGTCTGTATGTTTCACAACTCAGATTCAAGTATTAATCACAGAGTATATAAGAGATTGTTCATCTAATTGGTTCCATTTTCTCAAAAATATTTGTCAGATAGGCAGACAGTCATGGATTTCAGTTATAGCACGAAACAAAAATTTTTCAGCCATGCATCCACATATTTCTCAACTTCTTTTAAATTCAACTCAATAAAACTCAACAAAAATTTAATCTATGAAGCACACAATAAAATTCAACTACTCAACCAACCAACTAAATCAAACATTGATTCACCCCCCCAAACTTAATGTAATCATTGTCCCTAATGATTAAAAACAATAAAAGAACAAGGGACACGTACCTTCCACACCGAGCATCAGTACCCGGTATTATCAAAATTTCCACTAAAATAACTCGCAACCGCAAGACCATTTGAGAGGTGATAATAAGCAACAACCACAACCATTTTAATCTGAAAAGAGAACATGCACACGGGTAAGGCACAAAATTAAAGCCCAAAGAAATCAAGAAAATATGCAACGCTTTTAATGTATAAAGAAAATAAGGAGTGCGCATAAGCGATGTGCAGAGAAGAGCTGGCAGGTGCATGGAATTGTTGCTGCATGAGATTGTTCGCGCATGGAGGGATAGCAGATCGATTGCTTGTAAGCTCAAGGTAAAGCTTAGGATTCAATCTCGATCGCATGAAGAACTGCTGAAAATGGTGCGCGATTACTGATGAAGGATAGAGATGCACGTTTGCTCAAGGAACTCGCGCAGTTAGTGATTGTTGCTGGCGCTTTGTTTTCTGCTCAGGTGGTGCGTGATAGCTCTTGTTTCTGCGCTGATGGAGATGGTTAGCGCTTGGTGATGGGCTTTCGTGCATGAATTAGGCGCTGTTAGAGATTGTTGGCGCATGAAGGGGCGCCCTTAAGCAGCGCGATTGCGGATGTTCTTGAGCCCTTCCGAAGCGCGATAGCGCATGTATTTGCGCTGTTAAGTAGAGCGATCGCGCAAGGGGATGCACTGCTGGGACGCGCGTTTGCATATTGTTTCTGCGCAGCTGAGTTGCGCGATAGCGCAAGGTGGGGCGCGGATGAGCGGCGCGATAGCGCTTGTTGTTACGCGCTTCGTAATTCAGTGAAGCATTGTGCATGCGCGGGCGCTCAAGAAGAAAGGCGCGGGCATGCCTCGTGTTCGCAATTTTTTCAGGGTATGGCGCGGGCGCTCAGATTAATGGGGCGGGCGCGCCTCTTGCTCGAATTTGAGTTTCTGAAGCCTGAAAAATTTTGAAAATTAAAAAAAATTAAGCTCAAAAATTGAAAACAAAATACTAAAAATAAATAAAAACAAAAATTAAATAAACTGAAAATAAAATAAAAGAAAATGCTTGGGTTGCCTCCCAAGTAGCGCTTGGTTTAAAGTCGTCAGCCTGACTTTCATCGGTGTTAGATCTTCCCTTTCTCTTTACGCGCCAAATAAATTTCACGAACCGCCTTTTAAATTTCGCTCTTTTTTTCGTGGACTTATTCTTTGGTAATTTTGGCGCTCTCTCCTTCAATGAATTAACGGCAAAATCAGCTCTTTGACAGCTCTCCAAATTCATAACCGGTTCAATTGAGCATAAGTCTTCGATGGGTGGATTAGATGTCTTCATGAATAAGTTGAAAATCAATCTCTCGCCTTCCACACCCATCGAAAACGCACCCTTCTTCACCTCTATCTTGGCATCAGCAGTGGCCAAGAAAGGTCTCCCCAATATCAGATGCATATTTGCATCCTCCTTCATATCTAACACAACAAAATCCGCAGGAAAAATAAATTTATCTACTTTTACCAGAACATCTTCAATGATTCCAAGCGGATATGTGATAGATCTATCAGCCAACTGCAACGCGATCACTGTGGGCTTCACCTCACCAAGTCCTAAACTCCTGAACACAGACAAAGGCATTAGATTAATGCTAGCTCCTAAATCGCAAAGTGCATTATTAAAATAAGAAGAACCAATAGTGCAAGGAATAGTAAAACTCCCTGGATCCTTAAGCTTCTGTGGCATCTTCTTTTGGAGCACCGCACTACACTCTTCAGTCAAATTCACCACCTCGTTCTCTAGCAGCCTTCTCTTCTTGGACATCACCTCCTTGATGAACTTCGCATAATTCGGCATTTGCTCCAAGGCATCAGCAAAGGGGATGTTGATGTGAATTTTCTTGAACATCTCCAAGAATTTGGAGAACTGCTCATCCAACGCCTTCTTCTTGAACCTTTGCGGGTATGGCAGTGGAGGCTTGTACATCGGTTTTGGGTCAAGTTCAGGCTCCTTCTCTTTCTCCTCGACTTCCTTTTCTTCAACAACAGCTTTTTCAGGCGTCTTGCTCTTAGGTTGGCACTCTTCTCTATCTACTTGCTTCTCACTTCTCAACGATATAGCATTGCATTGCTCCTTGGGATTCACCTCAGTATTGCTAGGGAACTGGCCGCGGTTGTTATACTTTAGTGCGTTTGCCAACTGCCCAATGCTAGTCTCCATGGATTGCAACACCGCGCCCATGTTGGCCATGTACGTCTCCAAACTGTCAAGGCGAGACTCAGTTCTCGTCATCCTCTTACCTGATTCCTGCACAAAAGTACTAACCACATCCTCCAAAGATGGCTTACCATCACCCTTATTAGTATTGTTAGCATATGAAAAATTTTCATTATTCCGCAAATTAGGGTGAAAAGTATTGGGAATAGGATTACCTCTGTAAGCTCCATAACCTCGGTAGCCATTAGGATGGATATAATTAACTTCCTCTGGGTTATGTGATCCTTCAACTCCAATGGAATCTGCAACGGTGATCTTATTCAAAGAAGCTACCTGTGTAGTCAGTGCAGATAATTGGGCCGTGATAGATATGAGAGGATCTACTGCATACACTCCAGCTAGCTTCTTGACTCCCACACGCTCAGATGGCCATTGAAAACTGTTTATCGTCATCTGTTCCAGCATATCATAGGCTTGAGCGGGGTCCTTTGCAAAAATAGTTCCTCCAGAAGGCAGAATCCACGTTCATCCTTGTAGGCGCATTCAGTCCGTTGTAAAACCACTCGATCTGTTCCTAATCTGCAAAATTGTGGTTAGGACAACGTCTAAGTAGTTCTTTGTACCTTTCCCATGCCTCGTAGAGCTGTTCAGAATCCATCTGCCTGAAAGTGCTGATCTCGATCTTCAACTGGGTGGACTTGGCAGGTGGAAAATATTTAGCAAGAAATTTTTCTGCCATCCCCTCCCAAGTAGTGATGCTTCCAAGCGGCAGTGATTGCAACCAACTTCTGGCTTGATCCCTGAGAGAAAACGGAAACAAGCGTACGAATAATATCCTCAGGAACACCGTTAAATTTTACCGTATCAGTAATTTCTAAAAAGGTCCTGAGATGCAAGTGAGGATCAGCTGTGGCACTCCCATTAAATTGGTTCGATTGAACCATGTTGATCAAGGTCGGCTTTAGCTCAAAATTGTTGGCATTGATTGTTCCTCGAGCTATTCCAGAGTAGTGAGCCTGGATCGTCGGCCTGAAGTGATCTCTGATAGGCACCAGGGGAGCTTGATTCACATTCTCTTCAGCCATGTTATTAATTTCTTCTCTTCTCACTCTTCTCAAAGCACGTACAGTTCGTTCGATCTCCGGATCAAAAAGTAAAGAATTCGCACTTTGAGATCGTCGCATAAACTGCAATTAAAATTAAGAAGAATTTAATTAGTAACTTCAAAATAAAATAAAATAAAAAATCTAAATTAAAATCTAGACTAATTGGTAACAAGACTAAAAAATAATCAAAATTTACTCCCCGGCAACGGCGCCAAAAACTTGTTGTGAAAATTGCTCGCAAGCGTACAAGTGTCAAGTTTTAATATAGTGATTAAATCAGATATCGATCCCACAGGGAGTAAAATGAAAATATTTAGTGCTTGTAATTAAAATAGTCCAAACTTTATCTAAAAAATCAATAACTCAGAATTTTTTGCATAAAAATTAGGGAAAATAAGTTTTTTGGTCCATTAACTTGTCCATGTTTTGGTTTTGGTCCATTAACTTTTTCGATGTGGGTTTTAGTACACTAACTTTGCATTTTCAGTGTTTTTTGGTCCAACTGCATACGTGTCAATTTTTTATTGGTCCAAAATGATTACGTGGACCAATCAGAAGCTGACACGTTGTAGTTGGACCAAAAAACACTGAAAATGCAAAGTTAGTGTACCAAAACCCACATAAAAAAAGATAATGGACCAAAACTCAAAGGGGGTAAAGTTACTGGACTAAAAAACTTATTTTTCCTAAAAATAAATAATCAAGATGATTTTATAGCACGCACACAACTTTCAGATAAATAATCAATCAGAAAAAAATGGTCTAGAGGTATAGATTTCACCTGATTTCAACAACAGTCAATCCTAATTAATTAATCTTCATGAATTTCAATCAATTAATAGCCAAGAACACTTAAGTGTATTATTACCTCTCCCGAGTGCCGAATAAAATATATCAACTACAATTCAATTCCAATATCCCTATTAAGAATCTACTTGCAGTGATCAATTCAAAACTATGTTCTCTTTAAAAGCTCTGTTAAAGTTATACACTCTCCCGAGCGATATAAATAATTAACAGTGTATTTTCTATTGGTCCTATTCAAAATCTCCTCTTTCGAGTGCCTGATTTCAAATAAATATTACAAATCAATTATTGATCAGATAATTGAAAAGACAATCAATTCTAGAAAAAAACAATTAATCTAGAAGAAACTCAATCTAATAAAATCAAGAATTCATGAAAGTGTCTACACCAGGTTCCATCCGACCTCTAGACTCTAAAAATTTAGTTCATAATAAAATTTTGAATAAAATAATAATTCATAAATCTAAACATATTCATAATTAAATAAAAGATAGAAAACAAATCTGTCGTCGACGCCGTGTCCGGACTATCAAACTCCGTCTTTGTTCTTCAGATTAAGCTCCAGAAATTCTTCTTCAAATCACGATCAAATCTCTGATGTAATTGTGTGTTGTGACGGCTCTCTCTTCTATCTGACAAAAATCCTTTTTATATGGTGCACAAAAGCACACTCAAAAGCCCATAAAAATGATTTCCCGATATAATAAAATTTCCAAATCACAGCGACGGGGCGGGCGCTCTAGTGAAGGCGCGGGTGCCCCTTTGTCTCGAAATCTCAATTCTCAAGTCTTCAGAAACTTAGCGCGATTGCTCTTGAAATCCCTCTTTAGCGCTATCTTTTAAAGCCCATTAAGAAATCCCATTTTCTTCCTTCTCTTGATCTGATCGTTCCTTTCTTCTCTTCAATTTTATCTTCTTTTCTTTTTCCTTTCTTTTATTCTTCTTTTCTCCTTTTTCCTCTCATTTCCACATAAATTCAATAAATCACTGTAAACACAAAAACAACAAAATACCCACATAAATCTGCTCGAAACAAATATTTAACAATTAAAATCATATATAAATTAAGTGTATAAAATACACTTATCATATATATATATAATCGGGTAACGGGTCGGGTATGGGTAGGATATTACTACATCCTCCTCCATACCCATATACGAGATCCCCATACCCATTTACCCATTTATTTAATCGGGTCCAAAACACGTCTCCATACCCTCCTCCATTCGGGTCGGATATCGGATTCCCCATCGGGTTCGGAGGAAATTGCCATCCCTAGCCTCACGCCTTTGTTGGTAAGAGAACATACGTAAAGACATGAATAGCCTAGCCGAAGTTTTAAATCGATCAAATTATGATAGATCCAGATTAATATTTGACCGGATATATTTTTTAATTGAATTGACCCGTAAAATGATCTCACACAAATTTTAGCATCAGTAGACACGGTTTTTGCCTAAAACTCTATCATTCAAAACGTGACATACACAACATGAAAATATTTAAGGTTTGGCCTCTTTCCCATGAGGATTTCATAGGATGTCATAGTAGTACTATTCCTCAAATAAACTCTATTTGAAATATGACATGCAGTATTCAAGGCTTCAGCCCAAAAACGTTTTGAAATATTTTTCGAACTCAACATTACTCTTGCCATTTCTTGTAAAGTCCTATTTTTTATTTCAGCAATTCCATTTTGTTGTGGAGTTTTAGGAGCAGAAAATTCATGAGAAATACCTTTATTATCACACAAACTAGCAAAAGAGAATTTTTGAACTCCTTACCATGGTCAGTACGAATTCTGATTACCTTCAGATTGTATAGGTTCGAAATCTTAATGAGCAGTTTCTTGAATGCATCAAATGTGTCTGATTTTTCTCTCAAAAAATTTACCCAAGTATATCGTGAGAAATCATCCACACAAACAAAAGAATATTTCTTACCACCAAAGCTTTCAACATCCATTGGACCCATAAAATCCATATGTATAAGCTCAAGGCAGCGTGTTGTCACAGATGTTGGCAACACCTCGTGTGACACCCTAGTCTGCTTCCCTTTCTGACATGCTTCACACACAAATGGAATACCAGATTTTAAGTTAGGCATACCTCTGACAGCATCTAACTTACTCAAGTTCTTTAATGTCTTGAAATTTGCATGGCCCAATTTTTGATGTCATAAATCAAACTCATTCACTTTTGTACGTCTATAAGCCATCTCTTCTCCAAGTTGATAGCAATTATCCGATGACCTTGTACCTGTCATGACACACAAATTTGAATCATCAAAAACTTTGCATAATTTTTTTATCAAATTGAACATGCAAATTATCATCACAGAGTTGTCTTATGCTTATTAGATTTGCGGTTAATCCTTCAACATGAAGCACATTGCGAAGCTTAGGCAAACCAGCAACATTCAGAGTTCCCTTTCCAACAATGTTTCCCTTTGAACCTCCACCATAGGTTACTTTTCCACTTTTATGTTCAACATAGTCAGTGAGAAACTTCTTGGAACCGGTCATGTGACGTGAGCTCCCGCTATCAAAGTACCAAGAACCTGAAACATTAGTCCTCAAAGAAGTATAAATCATATGACATTGAATATCAGCTTTTGGTACCCAAACCTTCCTTACATGAGATGTGTTTCTGGAGATGTTGTGGGGAGGTGTTGGCAACACCTTCGATGCAGATCTACACCTGTAGTCTTCTTGCAGCTTAAAATAGTACGGTTTGATGTGACCAGGTCTATGACAGTAGTGACAAATGTACTTACGTTTCCTTCTAGACATTGAAGGAGCAGCAGGCTGTGGCTTTGGTTTTGGAGGGACAATTGGTGAGGCCTTTTTATATGAGCTTTCAGTACTGCAAATTTCCTTGACAAACACAGGGCCTTTCGAACTTTCACCAACCTCAAATATGATGTTTTCAAAACCTAAACCAGCCGTACCATCTCTTCCCATCATAAGTAGAGAATCAAGTTTGGAAGTACTTGAATTAAACTTGGCCAAAGTAGCATTTGCTTTTCCGAGTTCTTCCTTCACTTGACTTAATTCCATGTCTTTCTTACTCAGCATGATTTCCAGTCTTGACACATCAGCCTTTAGATCAGAATTTTCCTTTGAAAGAATAGTATTCATCTTATTCCTTTCAACCCAATCAGTATGTAACTCTTCAAACATCATCCAAGCTTCTTCCATGGACATTGTCTCATCACCTGAATCATTATCACACATATTATCAGTAATTGAAGAATTAAAACAAACTGACCTCTGAGAGATGTTGCGGCCAGGTGTGGCAACACCTGCGGCAACACCTAAAGGATTGACTTGAAACTTTTTCTTGCTCTTTAGTAGGGCAGATAAGGCAGTATGGATTTCTTCATCCTCTTGTTCTTCTTCTTCAGACTCTTCATCACTCAAAGACGTGTTCATCCCTTTCCTAAGCGTGTTAGCACACTCATTTTCATAGTGTCCAAAGCCTTGACAAGCATGACATTGAACAGTGTCTAACTTCTTTGAGACAAACTTCTTCTTCCCTTCCAACATCAGTCGAGGCTTAGGAGTATCAACAGGTTTCCTTGGTGATTGTTCTGATCCAGTAATTCTCAAAGGCTTGTTAGAGAACATTGGAGCCTTGAGTTTTTGATCTGTTTTCCTTGACTCTTTCATCTTCTTCAGATAATTATTGAATTTCTTAGTCATGAGAGAGATTGAATCATTCTCTAAATCTGACTGATGAACTTCTTGATGAAATTGAACATATTCTTCGTATGAGGGATTTGAAGCTTGAAGTGCTATTGATTTCCCTTTATCATTCTCTTGTGCTGTAGAGTTCATCTCAAATACTTGAAAGATACTTATCAATTCAGTCATCTTCATCTTTGAGGTGTCCTTAATCTCCTCAAGTGCCCAAATCTTCCCATTGAATCTCTTTGGCAGAGACCGGAGAACTTTGTTCATCATAATTTCACTAGCAATCGGTCCTCCGAGAGCATGTGCCTTTGTAGCTATCTTCCTAAGTTTCTTGTCATAATCAGCAATAGTCTCATTCTCATCCATCCTGATATTCTTGAATTTTGCGTTTAACAATTTCAATCTTGTTCTTCTCACGCTATCAGTTCCTTCACAGTGTTCTTGAAGAGCATCTCATGCATCCTTAGCAACAGTGCAGTCAGATATGATTCCAAACATCCTCATATCCACAGTTGCAAAAATTGCATTGTGTGCTTTAGCATTGTGGCTTGAACTTTGTGTTTCCTCGGCAGTCCAAGTTTCTTATGGCTTGAAAATGTATTCACCATCTTCATCTAGCGTCTTTGGAGGAGTCCAACCTGTCAGAATACTTTTTCAAGCACGAACATCCATAGTTTTTATAGTATATCGCATCCTAGTCTTCCCATAGTGCATAATTCGTGCCATCAAGGACCGGAGGTTTCAAAAACGAGTTCGCAACAGACGATGAGTCCATCTTATTCCCTGTAGTAAAATAAACAAACCAAGATCAGTTCTTACTGTATCAAGAATATGGCTCTGATGCCACTTGTAAGGGAAAAAGGGTTGCACATAAATAGTTTGAGGTGTTATCACAAGGTATTGCCAACACCTACAATAACAGCTTCAGTAATTTGCAGCGGAATAAAACTTAAGCGTGAATAAAATAACTAAGCAACCAAATAAATAGGCTCAAATAAATTAAGCAAGAGTATAAAATACTCTTGCAGCGCCTCAGGGCAAAACTTCACTAGAAAATCATTCAAAGAGTTTTACAAACTCTAAAACTAGTGATTATTGTAAAATTCAATTTCTCAAAACAAGTGAGAAAATAAAAAGTAAAAGTTCTCCTAAAAATTCTATGAAAGATAGAATAGTAAAAATGAGATAAGGAGAAAAATGTTAAAGCCAAAATCATACGAGCAGCACACTTCTTGATCACCGATCTTCGAGTGTTCTTCAAGGCTTCAAGTAACAAAGACCAATGCAAGCTTCAGTAGTTCTACAGCTCTTTCTCAACGTATATGAAGTTTTTTTTAATAAACTCACACGGTCTCTCTATTTTTCTATCTTCTTATGTATCGGTCGATCTCTCCAATATATAGCCTAGAATCCTTCCTAGTAGTTATTTTCTTGTAGACATAGGACTCTAGATCTTGTTTCTTTTTGATCAAGTCAAATCTACATAATAAAAGAATTAAATCATTAGAGATAAGATAATAAATATTATAATAAACTTAATCATATCTCAAATCAAGTTAATCAAAAAAATAAATAACTTATTTAAAAGATACTTCATGTTCAAGAAATGCAAAAAATATTAAATAAAATCTTTTAAGGAATAAAATATTCCTTTCAAAAGGTTAATGTTTGATAAATATTTTATAATTGGATATATCTTATGGATTGAAAAAATTTAAAAGGAATCAAAATGTTTGTCCAGTCGCATGAGGGCGCCGTGACAATTGCTCATATAATGGGATACATGTGCTAATTTTATAAAAGATCAGGGTTAAAGATGCATATTTAAATTTCATAGGATAAAAGCATGTATTTTCAATATTTTATAGGGATATTTGATGCAAATAACTCATTTATATATATAAAAAAACATTTGTAATTATTTTTATTTTTCTAAATAATAAAAATTTCAACTTAAATAAATATGTGTTGGTTTAGTTTTCCAAAAATAAAGGAAGATATATGACGATCCAAACCATATACAAATTTTTTCTTTAGAAAAAAAAAAAGATTACAAAAAAAAGTTGTTCAGTTCACCGCCATTTTCAAAATAAAAAAAAAATTTCAATGAAACGATTTCACCGAATAATTTTGTGAGACAGTTATTTGACCTTCAACTTATGAAAAAATATTATTTTTATGTTAAAAATATTAATTTTTATTGTAGCTCATAAACGTGAATGAGATCTTATCACAAGATATCTATTATTTGAAAATTAATAAGTTTCTTTATAGGATTGAAATTGCTTCGACTCGATCGAGATTCTACAGGAGGGGGCTTTAATCTAATCTGGTATGAGATATTTGTTCAAAGTTTTTACGACTGAAAAAAATCCCATCTTTCTGTGAGAAGAGGCAATTCGTGATGCGTTGTTTTTGTTTGCTTTATTTTGAAAAAAAAAACAGATTGATTGAATCTGAGTGAATCAATAAAATGGCTGTGGACAAGCTATTCCTTGGATCACATCTTCAGATACTGTTTCAGAAATTGAGCGATGGTGCTGCCATGGACTTAGCCCGCCGCCTGAGAGTCGATTGCGATTTCAAGGAGATGCGGAAGTCCCTTTTGCTTGTCATTCCCGTGCTTGAGGATGCTAAACCCGTAAAAGTATGGTTAGAGGAGCTAAGAGATTTGGCTTATGACTTGGAGGATGTAGTGGATGAAATCACCACCCTAGCTTTTATTCAAGATGCGAAGAAGGGGATCCAGCATACTAAGAATACTATGTTGCGGAAACTGATTCCTACTTGCAGCAATTTCACGCCCAGGGCACTTGTTTCGAATTGTAGGTTGGTGTCCGCCATAAAAGACATCAGAAAAAAACTGAATAACATCTCTAAACAATGGAGTGATCGAAACTTGGGTGGGTTGTCCAGTCTATCAGGAGTAATGAGGTCAAAAAGCACTTATCCATTTTTGGAATCTGATATTGTTTATGGGAGAGATGAAGATAAGAAAGCCATAAAAGAAATGTTACTCAGGGTTGAGTCGAGTACTAAGAATTTCACTGTCATTCCAATTGTTGGAATGGGCGGTATTGGGAAAACCACTCTTGCCCAGCTGCTTTATAATGATGAAGACGTGAAGGGAAACTTTGGTGTGAGGGTTTGGGTTCATGTCTCCCAGGAGTTTGATGTGTTGACCATCACCAAAAAGATTCACCAGTCCGTGACTAAAATGAGTGGTACTGGGGACATGGATCTAGCCATGCTTCATGAAGATCTGGAGGATAAGTTTGTGAATATTAAGTTTTTTATTGTTTTAGATGATGTTTGGAACGAGAACTATGAGGAGTGGCATACTCTATGCAGCCCTTTGAAGTTTGGGCTGCCCGGAAGCAAAATCATTGTTACAGCTCGCAATCATGTTGTCGCATCAGTGGTAGACTCTGCTCAATCTGCCTACCACATGAAGTTGATAACCGATGAAGATTGCCAATGCCTACTGGCTCGACGTGCTCAGATATCATTCCATGAAAATTCCCATTTACAAGAAGTTGGTCAAGGATTAGCGAAGATGTGTAAAGGCTTACCTTTGGCCGCTAAGGTACTGTAGAATGAATTCCATCAAATCAGCTGTCGATAATCTTCAAATTATTGATTGGTAGTCAATCAATCCGTCTTGTATCTATCTATTTTAAATTCTTAGCACTATCTTAGGCAGTACTTTCAATCCTTTGTTATATCACATGCATAGTCAATCATAGAAGATAATGATTAGGAGTTTTTTTTTTTTTTTATATGATTCTTTGTATTTTTTTTGTGATCAATCATCTCTTGTATAGTTATATTACTACCCAAAATGCAATCAATGTGACTTAAGGCATTACATTCTTACAGGTACTTGGCGGAGTTTTACGCTCTAAGAATAGTGAAAGCGAATGGAGAGATGTTCTAAGCAGCAAGATATGGAGTTTATCGAAAGAAAATAACATCCTTCCCGTTTTAAGATTGAGTTATCACCATCTTCCTTCACATTTGAGGCATCCATTTGCATATTGCTCGGTTTTTCCAAAGGATTATGAATTTGATCAAAATGAGCTTGTAGATTTATGGATGGGAGAAGGTTTTCTTGATGTTCCAAATGAACTAAAAAGCAAGAAAGACTTGGGTCATGAGTACTTCAACGAGCTCCTATCAAGATCCTTTTTCCAAAGAAAAAGTGGCAGAGATTCAAAATTTGTAATGCATGATCTTATAAGTGAATTAGCTCATTTTGTTTCGGGAGGAGTGTGCTACTGTTCGGATGAGAAATTGGACACTGATCAGGATTACCAATTACCCAAGAAGATTCGTCATGCTTCTTTCCTTAGTCATGAATGTGAACTTTTCCTTAAATTGGAGGGCTTCGGACAAATTAAAGGTTTGAGAACGTTCTTGCCAATGCCAGTACAAAATTCACTCTCTTCACCTCCCTTCCACTTATCTGACAGGATTTTGGTCGAACTGATACCAAGATTGCACAGCTTGAGAACTTTATCTTTAAGCGGCTATTCCATCACCGAGCTGCCGAGTTCCGTTTGCGACTTGATACTTTTAAGGTACCTTAACCTATCCGGGACACTAATTAGTACGTTGCCACCTTCTGTAAGTCGTCTCTTGTCTTTGGAATTTTTGTCTCTAAGTGATTGTCGTTTCATCCACAAGCTGCCATCGACCTTAGGGGATCTATCTAACTTATGCCATCTTGATATCTCTAATACTGATCAACTGAAAGATTTGCCTGTCGAAATAAGTAGACTGATACGCCTCCAGATATTGCCTAAAATCGTTTTGGGTGGAGTTGGTAACTTGGGACTCAAGGAATTGAGGTGGCTGAAGCATTTAAGAGGTACTTTTGCCATTTTTGAGTTGCAAAACATTGCAAATCTTGAGGATGCAGGGGAGGCTAGTCTTTGGCGCAAGAGCGAAATTGAAGATTTGCAATAGTCATGGGGAAGTAGTGAAGCTGTTAATTCCCAAGGTATAAGCCACGAAGATGTCATAGACCGGCTACAGCCTCATCATAATTTAAGAAAACTCAAGATTGAGTCGTACAAAGGTGTTAACTTCCCGGATTGGATTGGGGATCCATTGTATGAAAAATTGTCGAGTTTGTCTCTTAGCAACTGTACTGAGTGCACATCTTTACCACCTTTAGGATTGCTGCCAGAGCTCAAACACCTGCATATTGGAGGCATGCCAAGAATCAAATGCATTGGAATCGAGTTTTATGGGAGGGGAACCCATGTACCATTTCAAAGGCTCGAAACTCTGAGATTTGAGCATATGTCAGAATTGGAGAAATGGTCTGGTAGATCTGAGGAGAGGCTGATACACTTGCCACTTCTTCATCGGCTTACAATGTTCAAATGCGACAAGTTAAATGATGTTGCTCCGATGAGCTTACCTTTTCTATCAGAGTTAGATACTGAGGGATGCAAAATTGTTTTGTTAAAAGACCAAGGGAAAATATTGGCCCAAGATTGCTGGAAATAACGAAAAATTAAGTTTCGACCGCTCAGGATACCAAGTCAGGTATTATCCGCATTTGCAACCAATTTCATAAACTTTAGCACCAAGAAATTACCAAACTCTAATCCTCCAATTAGTATTTTTATTTTTATACGTGCAGTTATAGATCATGGTCACATAATGCTTCGAAGGAAGAGCAGAAGTCTATGTTTTCTTTTTAATTATTGCAAACATAACATTTTGGATATGTTAGTTTACATCGTATTTCTGGATTGTTGTTTGTGTTTATTCAGATCTTTTTAAGCAATATAATAATATGCAAGTAATGGTATCCCAATATTTTTTTTTTTTTTTATCTTTTTTCGTTTTGCTTAAGCGTAGAAATCTCCTTCCGACTTTAGTTTTTCATCTTATAAATATAAATAATACTTTTCTATTCTAGAACTCATTTTTCATTATTATTATATTAAATTTTTTAAATTCACATATTCAATCGCTACGCCTAATATATACAATATTATGTTCACCTTATAAAATATTTATGTTAGGTCTTGAGTCCACATTGTAATCATCATCTTTCGTGAAATAGTCTTACGCATCTTTATTCGTATCTTTATTCGTAATACATGTCAATCATATCCATATTTGTTATAAAAATAATATTTTTAGTATAAAAATAAATAAATTTTATGCAAGGATTGGATCAGATACCAGTATCACAAAATTGAATTGTGAAACAATCTCACACGAGTTTTATGTATATATTTATTAGAAAGAGAGCATTATTTACATTTTCTTAAGATCGAAATGTGTCTGTAGAGTGGGTGAATACACACTTTAAAATATTTTCAAAATTTGTCTTACAATTAAGCTGAATTACCAACTTGATTATCAATATTTTACTTAACAAAATTTACTTGAGGAAACTGATCTCGTCAAACAAAAAATTTCTCATTTACTAAACTGAACTAGATTGCTTAGACAGACTAAAAGTAAATGAAGCAGAATAAAAGTAAAGAGTACAAGAGATTTTTTTTATGTAAGTTTGAAACTAAAACTTCTACGTCTCTTCTTCTTTTATTTCCATAAGGATTTTCATTAGAAGAATTTGATTTATACAACGTCTTGCACAAACTTAATCCAATCAACCCTTGAAAAGAACTACTATAATACTTTCTCAAACAAAACCACTTTCTGATAGTGTTACAATGTAAATTTTTATGACTTAAAACAGATAAACTTCGATGCATGAACATATGTCACATAAACTTACTATTCTAACAAGAGATTCCTTATCATTTTAGTATTTGCTTAAGTTTGATTAGACATAGATCAAATGAGTTCTTGGTTTTGTTTAACATATCAACTTGATCTGTTTGATCTGGTTGAGGAATATACGGAACTTATGATTTGTCTTTATCAGTTTCTTCTTTTTAGTGATATCAAAACCAAGTAAATATATAAGTGAATACGCATTCATTTGGAAAAAAAAAATTGTTATAGATAATCTGATCTGCTCAATATAGACAAATAAGAAAGAAAATTGTTCTGATCAACTTTAACTCCTATATGAATGATAAGATGTATTGCTTAGTCCTCTGCCACTTTTGTGCTGGCTACCCAAATGTCCTTTTCACTTCTTCCTTGTCTGGTTGATCTTCTTGGAGTTGAGGAAGTCCTTCTGGTCGAAGTAGACAGTCCATGATTTTTGTAAATTGTGTGCCAAAGGTGGACTGCATAGACTAAAATTAATTGGTGATTTCACTTGTACCTAGGGATGGCAACGGGGCGGGTCTGGGGCTGGTTTGGCTAAACCCGGGACCCGCCCCACCTCCTTTTGGACCGCCCCGATTGCCCCGCGAACCCGGCGGATCCGTTTCGGGTTAGATCCGTTGGACCCGCCATAAATTAAATAATTTTAAATTTATTAAAATAAAAAAATAAAAAGTTTAAAAATTAACAAATATCATTAAATTTAATTTCAAATATATATTTATAATATTTAAGACAAAAACGAAATTATTCTCACAAGTTTAAATTTATTAACTTGTAATTAATTAATATTTATTAGCTAAAAAACATTATAATGATTTATTTTTATACTAAACATATCATAATAAAATAAATTCATTTCAATCCAATAATATTACACATTTAAATTATGGATAAAATATTAATTATTTAGTATAATAATATAATTATATATTATTAATATTACATATATATATATATATTATATTTATATATATACATGAATATTTTAAATTTATATATATATAATACTTTGGCGGGGCGGGTCCGGGGCCGGTTTGGCCAAACCCGAGACCCGCCCCGGACCTTCTTGTGGACCCGCCCCGTCGGAGCGGGTTTAGACCCGCCCCATTGCCATCCCTACTTATACCCTGTCTATCCTGTATAGCGATCTAACCCGGATCCATACTAATCAGAGATTAAAGCTAAATTAGGCATGCAATAAACACTAATCACTCATTTTAAGTGCGATCGATAGTTCCAAACTAGAGATCGCAATCTCCGATCGTTGTCTTTATATAGGGGATCGAGGGCTTCATTTTCTTCACCCATTCCTACAGGGCTTCCAGGCGTAGTATTCAAGGGCCAGGTGGACGGTGGTGATGAAGCACTACCGAGATCGTAGCGGAGTTGTGCCTAGGGGTGAGCAAAAGTTCGGTTAAATCGAATTAACTGACCGAACTGAGTCAATTCGAAAATTCTGTTCGGTTATTTCATAAATTTGGTTTTAATTATAAAAAAAATCGGTCATTTAGATTATTTCGGTTTTGGTTTGCAAAATTTTAATATTGTTTAACTGAATTAACCGATATTTATATAATAATATTATTTTTATATATTTTAATATTTTTAATAAATGATTTAAAATTCTAAGTGAAATCTTTACAAAATTGATCGAATTTCATTGGATTTGAGCTTATAAAAACAATAAAAAAAATTAAAATAATAAATATATATACTTTACTCATAAATATTTAAAATCGTAAATGAAATTCCAAGTAGCTCTCTCAACAAATAATTGAAATTACAAAACATTTTCATTCCAAATGAACAAAAGACATGTTCTAGCATAGTGGTCCGAAATCTCCAAAAGTTGTCCCCACATCATCAAGGTTTCCAAGCATCCTATAGAAAATACATTCGATTTACGACAATTAATTATTAATCCACGTAATAAAAGTATCCATGTAATCTAAATATATACAAGACAAACCTGCAGGAACAGTTATATGCAATCCATGTTCCTTAATGATCAGTTTGTGAGTATAATATCAATGAATTTATCCATGTAGACTTACAATAACATTTTTAACTTATAGTGTGCATTAGAGAGCTGGCTGATTGAGTTGGATATAATACTTGAAATGACCAAGGCGTGGGAGTAGGAGACATTTCTTGAGTTCCAATCTGATTGACATGAAATAAAATGTTGCTTTTTTCTCCAATCGAAGGTTGAACTCTTGCAAGTTGGGAGTTTTTTACCACACGTCATACTTTTCACCCTCCTTTCTACAAATATAAAAGCCTATTTTTTCAAACAACATGAAGGTTAAAGTGTTATCTTTAAAAATAATTTGAAATCAAATAATCCACAACATAATAAAATATGAAATTGAGATAAAGTGTTACATTTTCTTTACTTCCCCCTTGAATCCCAATGACTTGTCATTGAAGAGTTTTTAACTCTCTTTAATTTAACAAAAGAAGGATCACGCACAACTATTCGATCCATGTCATGACCATCTTCAGCAACAACAACCTTGTCATTTAAGTCCAAATTCTCAAGCATTTCATTTACCTCTGTAGAAAGTCCTTGAAGACTTCTTCTTTTCAATTTTTTCACATCACCATCAACCACACTTTTGGTTACAAGATCGTAACAAAGCCTCATCATTTGATTCTTATACACAACATCAGGATCTTGCTTGTATTCCACATCAAATTTTTCACTATACTGTATCCTATTTCTTATCACGTTTTTCCATTACATTATTATGTATTTTTCTGGTATCTTATGCACATTCATAAATTTTAAAACAAAAAGTATGTGCCTACAAAAGACTCACTCCATTACAAAATAATGACAAATGCATTCAATCTCATTATTTTCCACATCAAACTTAACATTTCGAATTCATTTTGATTTCCCAAGAGATATTAAATCAAACTTCAACGGATTGCCAGATAATGAAGGCAAAGAATCAAACTCAATGTTCAAGGAATTCATCAACTCCTTTTCAAATATTTTGTAAATTTCAAGTGTGTGAACAAATGCAGCGTGTTGCAAAAATGGCTGATTTTTCACTACAATCGAAGGCATTTTATGTCGGCATCTATAGTCTTCTTCATTTTCATTCGTCCACCACCGTTTCTGAATTGTTTCAAACTTTTTCACAAACTCAAATAATGTAAAAATTTTCTTTCCTCCATCTTTCAAAACAAAATTCGTAGACTCACTTCTAGAAGTAGCTTTAATTTGTGCATTCCCTTGAGCAATGAATGGTCTTGAAGACCAAACTCATTAATCATTTTTGCCCACACTATATTAAATTCTTCTTCAGAATCACAAAATTGCATAGATTTTGTAAACATGCCTTTAAAAGCAAGATTGACATTCAGACTACCTAAATATGATGGAGCATTTTTTGAAATGTTTCATTGGCAAAGCCGATGTTGTGAACAGGAAAATACTAATTCAATAGCATTCATCATTGCTTGACATTGATAAGTAAAAATCGTTTCTAGTTGTTTTCCTCCCACAGATTCAAGAAATGTTTTGAATAACCATTGAAACGAAGTCTCTGTCTCATCAGAGATAAAAGCTAACCCAAACATCACATTATCTCTATGATGATTTATGCCAACAAATGGATCACATATCAAATAATATTTATTAGCCCGATAAGTCGTATCAGAAGAAATAACGTCACCAAAGTACTCATAATCAACTCTAGCTCGACCATATCAGTAGAAAAAATTAGACAAACGATCATTTTCATCCATTTGAATATCCCAGTAAAATAAATCTTCATCATTTAATTTGGTTTTGAAATAATGCATCAACTCGAAAGCATCACCATTTTCAACTCTTGAATGTCCCTTTGTGATACAATTCAAATAATTATAAGCATTTTTTCGAATAAAGCCTATATTTTTCACACCATGTGATTCTTTTTCCATATATGACAGCACACTAGAAGGTTTTATCCCAGCCTCTGACATTGATTATCTTAGAGTTTTACTTTACAGGCTGATCTTAGCAAATATCTTTGACTTTCATCAACCATTTCATGATTATGTTCAATTTCAAAAATCGCCACTCTCCAAATTTCATTTTTTTCCTTCGAATTCTTAATCTCGCCTGACATTTAGTTCTTGTTTTTAATTTCTGATACAACGGTTTATTATTATTTGCACTCTGCTTTCCATCCTTTACTTAGCTCCCTGAGATGAGCACTCAAAAATTTATATAAAAAATCTTTAGAACCACTAAAATATGTTTCTTTTCCTCTTCGAGCACTAAAACTTTTATTGTGTGCATACTCACAATATAATAGATATGCATCATCAATGTTTATAATGGTTTGACCACCTGCTAACCTTTGTTCAAATTCTTCAATCGTGGACATATAACACTGTTTCTGATCAACATTCGGCACATCACATTCTTCTCGATTGTGCACCATCGAATCTAAAACCAACCATCAAGATAAAACTTACAAATGTTAGCATTTCAGATATATTAAAATCAAATAAATATAAATTTTCCAACACTCAAAAAATATAAAATTTTCATATTAATTATGATCATTACATAGTTGAAAATAATCTTTATATAATATAACACATGTATGGAAGAAATGACATATAATAAACAAATTGAATGGTGTATTAAATATATAAAGTATCGTCACTTTTAAAAACTAAATGAAATTCCCTTCTTGATTTTCATTCCAGAGCATCCAGTTGATCATGTCAAAATATGGCTCGGGCTATGCTACACCGGGTGATTTTCACCCGGTGCAGCATCTGCCCTTGATTGGGCACCGGGCCCACAATAAAATGGGCTCGGGTGCCCAATCAAGGGAAGATCATGCACCGGGTGATAGCATCTCCCTCAAAATATATAGATAGTGTTCACACTCAAACTATAATTTTTTTAAATCAAATCTATTAAATCTAAAATTTTGATTCTAAAAAGAAGTTAAAACGGCATGAAAACAATTATACCTGGAGGAAAAAGTTGCAGAAGAAGTTTTTGTGAAAGTGGTAATGGTAGTGGCGCGAATCCGAATAGTAGTGTTAGAGTAATTTTATATTTTATTATTGTTACCTTTTTAATTTATGGTAATTATTGATATATTTTAAGAAAAAAATATTGGAGGAAAAAGGTACTAGTGGCGGGAATTAGCTAACCATAGTTCTTTAACCACAATAAAATTGAGGATTAAAAAATGACACGTGTCAATTATTTAGCAACAGAGAGTAAATCTCCCGGAGTAGGATAGAATTGGCCCAAATTTTGCATGAGTTTTTTTAATTGTTTTTAAACAGTTTAATTGTGAATACATGGTCAGTTTTGCTTTCTTTTGCGTAATTTTTCATGAACAAAAACAAAAACAGGAATAGATACACTCTTTTTACACTATTGTTGTAGTGACCCAACCCGGAATAACTAATTACTTAGAGTTAAGCATGCAATTAAATCTTATCAACGGAAATAACAATAATTCAACTAAACAGTTAAATTCAAATACAACCATACACCGGCAGAACAATAGAGCCAAAATAATATTATACAACCCCAACGAATAAATAGTACTAAAGAGTTCTCCCTAAACACCTGCCAGAAAGACTCGACACGCGACCACTGCAGCTCAACGACCACTGCCTTCGGGTCCGTCCAACCTCAGTCATGCCCCATGGAATAAGGTGTCCAATACAAAAACACTTGGACGTGAGCCTGACCCTCAGTATGAAAGTACGAGTATACACATGCTATGGATGCAAATACAAATGCATATGAATGGGTACCAGAAACCTATCAAGATAGAATAATGCTCAGTCACTGGCGCCATGGTATGTAGAAAGCTGAGCCGTCGCACCAGGAGGTGGCTCCCATACCAATCAAACGTGAGACGGGAACCTAATCCAAAAACTGTGGATCCACCGTCCACTACAATAACTGGGGCTGAGCGACACCATACTATTAGCTATGCACATCAAGGCACAAGGCTCAACATGATCATGCATGCAACAATATATCAATGGCACATAATCATATAAATGCAGTCATAGAACATGTTTACTCTACCAGGGTATCTCGGATAATACGTACATACCTCTAAGAAGACAACCCTCGAGCACCCTAGCATCTAGCAGTCCAGGCCTATAAGCAATAATCACTATATCACTTAAAATATCCTAAAAGCCTTAACTAAGTAATTGCATACTCCTAAATATTTTTAGGAATCAAAAGCTATACATGCATCTGTTGTCAGCCCTTTGTTGTCGATAGCCTCACAATTAGGCCACAGCTCCACTACGACGTCTGGATTGCGCTGCTGCTGCCGGATTCCCAATCGAACTCCTAGAACTCTCTAGATCTAAGTTATAAGGCTGAGGAAAAGAGAGAAGAGAGAGGGACTCGGTGCGCTTGAAAATGAAGCTCGGCACCTCTATTTATAGACGAAGTTCGGAGCCTCCGATCCCGAGTTCGGATCCTCTGATCCCGTTCGGACCGTTCGAAGTTCCCTCAGTGACATCACCAATGACGAATTACTCTCGGACAGCTGGCCATGCAAGTTCGGAGCCTCCGATCCGAGGTTCGGATCCTCCGATCTCAGGTTTGGAGCCTCCGATCCCTCAGAACCCTCGGAACCTTCTCGGCCATTTTGAGTATCCTGAATCCATTTTTAAACTCCTTAAACTAGTTAGGAAATCCCTAAATCGCATGTAAGCCAGTTAATCATTATTTACGCACTTGATTAACTTATATTGGAGACGGGTTACTACAACTGTAGGTTCTCTCATACCGACGTGTAGGTTTTTCCACCAAGCAGTTTAATTGGCTGATCGGGTGGGGTGAGGAAACTCATGAGTATGGATCCAGATGAGGTAACAAGATTGGTTACAGAAATGAAATTATCTAATTCGGGAGAAGTGGCTATGTAAGGCCCGAGATTATTTAATTTAATCTATGATTATTTAATTTAATCCGAGTATATTTAATTTGGGAATATTTAGAGTTTTGAATTAAATTCTAATATTCTTAAATTATTTAGGATTGAAATTGAATTAAAATAAGGGCCGAGAACTGAATTGCAATTTTTGAAGAATTAAGGGATGAAACTGCAATTATGCTTGAAGTTATCAGATGTTATTTGATTAATCAGCATGTATACGTGTATCTCATATGCATATTCAGAAAATTAGAACAGAGCAAAGCCTAGAGTCCATCTTCTTCATTTGCTTTGATCTTTAAATCCTCATAACTTTTGATTCGATCGTTCGAATTCGATTCTGAAAAGTGATTTGGAATCCTTGTGACGAGGGCTTCGATCTAGTGTAAGTTTTTATATCTTTCGGCATGTTTTGAAGTTCGAAAGTTTGAAGGTATCATATATTGATGATAGGTATATGTTCTTTGATGTTTATGTATTCCAATATCGAAATCGGCTTGAATAATTCATGTTGCTTGTACGTAATCCTGATTGTCAGCTTGTGTTCGATGGTTATAGCTGCTGTTATCTTTCTATTCGAGTTGTTATGGCTGATATGATATACGTATGAATTGTATTCGAAGTCAGAAATGGTTTCGATATTTCGTCGGTTACCGATTTTCAATCGCTACGCCGTCGATTTGTGTTTTACGATCGTTTTGATAGCCGATGATTGAGCTGAGATGTTAAGTGATATGTTATTAATGTTGTAGCAATGTTATTTTCAGTTTCAGAGTTATTCGGAGACTATTGACTCAAGAACTTCAACTTCAAGTTGAAGGAAGAAGTGACGAAGGTTTGAAGTGGTTTTGATTGACGATTCTTGATGATTTTGGATTGATTCTGAAATGGTAGACTTGAACGAAGTTTGATATGTGTCTTTTGATATTGTGTTTCAGATTTGAAGCATTTCGAACCAAGATATACGAAGGTATAATGACGACATCGCGAGTCAGGGATTTTGAAACTCAAGATCGATTATTCTTGAGTTGTCCCGCAAAAACCACATACTTGTTTATGTTTCGATTTGATTTTGATGTTGTCGATCCATCTCAGGTAGTGGATCTTTGATTTTGAGTTGATATGATTATGATACGATGATGATATGAATTGATTCTATGCCAAGATCTGAGGCGATCTTATTTTCTAGTCTAAGACGACTATGATAAATGGATATCCATGTCAAGATCGGATACAAATCTTGATGGCAACGATGATATATGAATCAATTCTTGATCGATATATGCGTTATTTACTCGATTTTTGAGTCGTTATAAATAGAGTTGATATGATTTCTTTAACACTTTATATATGTCGATTATACTGGGAATGATTTTTTACCGGAGTTTATCCGGTTGTTGCTTTGTTTTGTATGTGTGCATGGCAACAGAGGGGGCAGGAGCTGGTCAAAGACGACATTGACAGCTTGAGAAAGAGTTTAGCACATGAGAACTCGGGTTTAGCTGAAATGATGTACCTTAGATAGCATCAAACTTGTTATGGAACTTAATACTTGTAGTACACTTTGTGTAGCCTATGGTTTTAATGCCTTTACAACTATCCGTTTGATGTAATAATTGCATGGATTGATGCTTGAGACTTCACATATGTATGTATGCATATTTCCAGATATTATAGCATGTGTAGAATTCATGTTTGTCGAGGATTTATGCTTTGATCCAAGTTTTGACAGCACAAAATATGTCTGCTGTTTTTCTGTGCAGAGAGGCCGCTCGATAGGTAGGATTTCACCGATCGAGCGAGACCTGTTATTGCTTAGCAGAAACTTTATTTTTCTTGCTCACTCGATCGGTAAGATTTGACCGATCGAGCGAGGCCAAGATTTGCTCAGACCCGAGGGATGAGATCCCTTGCCCGCTCGATCGGTAGGATTTTACCGATCGAGCGAGGTGCAATATTTTAATTTTAATTTTTTATATTTGGTTTGAGTATTTTTGTAAATACATGATTTATTATTTATTAATCGTTAATTGCCCTAAGATGAGATTAGCAACCCGAGGTTCCCACAACATGTGGTTTCAGAGCGTTAAGTTTCTCGGACTGAGAATAGATGAGTGGGGTAGATCGAGTATTCTATTCTGATTTATTTATGGCTATATTCTTGAAGCATGTTTCACTAATTTATAGCTTTAAGAATTTCATGCTATCTATTTATCTGATGTGGTTGAAAGCATGTTAGACTGCAAATGAATCAAAACTCGATCTCTTGAGAAGGCATTGTGTGCTTATCAGAGTAGGGACTGAAACAGAATTGTGTTATGATGTGATGATGAATTGTACGCTAATCTGTTTGATTATCAGATATGCCTCCCCGACCAGCACGGAGAGGTTGACAGACTTTGGCAGTGAATGAACCAGAACAGACAAATGCTGCACAGGTCCCAGTGACAGCAACTGAACATGGACAGAGTAGTACTTATGTTGATGTGTTTGGTGATGCTAATCCGATGGAGAAGCTTTTGAAGTGATTTCAGTCATTTAAACCACCGACGTTGCAAGGAACTGAAAATTCTGTTGATTGTGAGAATTGGCTGGAGGATATCGAACAGTTATTTGAATCCCTCGACTATAATGATGATCGTCGTGTGAGATTGGTGATTCATAAACTACATGGCCTTGCAAAGAGTTGGTGGATAGCGTCAAAGCGAGCGTTTGAACAGCAAGGTACTGTTATTACCTGGTTAGTATTTCGAACTGCTTTCTATCAACGATTCTTTCCTGTTTCTTATCAAAAGGACAAAGGGGCAGAGTTTGCAAGTTTGCAATAGGGACAGTTAAATATCAAAGAATATGTTGCAAAGTTCACGAGCTTGTTGAAGTTTGCTCCACATATTGCTGTGAGTGATGAAGCTCAAGCCGATCAATTTATCAATGGCTTGAATCCTGATGTGTTCACTCTTGTCAATTAGGGAAGACCGAATACTTTTGCCGATGCTGTGAATTGGGCAAAGGGAGCTGAAGCAGGTATACTGAGGCAATGAGGAACACAGTTTGTACCACAGCCGATGAGACAACCGCAAGAACAGCCACAGATTCCACCACTACCTCGATTTGATGCTGGAAGTAGTAGCAGTGGTAAGAAAAATTTCTTTAAAGGCAAAAGCAAACAGTTTAAGCGTTCAGGTAGTAGCTCTTCTAGTTCCAGTGGATCCAGACAGTTCAGAGGTGGACAGAAATCCGATACTTCTGATGTTTACTGTTTCAAGTGTGGGGGACGTCATACCAATGAGCAATGCCGAGGAGTTTTCGGTACTTGTCACATTTGCAATCAGACAGGTCATTTTGCAAGAGTATGCCCACAACGAGGTTCTGGAGGGGCACAGGGTGCAAGTGGATCTCGAACAGTGACACAGCCAGAGAGGAAAGCATCCTCAGTGCATTCATTCCAACCTCAGCCATCAGCACAGAGCCGTACTGGAGGAACTCAAGCTGGGAACCAGCAACAGAGGCAACAAGCTCGAGTGTTTGCACTGACTGAAGAGCAAGCACAAGCTGCACCAGATGATGTGATTGCAGGTAACTGTTTCCTCTATGGTTATCCTGCCTATGTCTTATTTTATACTGGTGCATCACAGACATTTATTTCTGAGCAATTTGTTGCATTACACGAGTTGCCTATTGAATCTTTAGCTACTGTAGTATCTATTTCATCTCCGTTGGGAAGAGGTATCATATCAGTGAAGTCTGTACGAAATTGTATATTATAGTTTGAGGGTCATGAGATTGAGGTTGATTGTGTTGTACTCGGTTTGTCTGATTTTGATTGTATTATCGGTATCGATATGCTAACCAAGTACAGAGCTACAGTTTATTGTTTCCAGAAGATTGTAAGATTCAGACCTGATATGACTGACGAATGGAAATTTTATGGTAAGGGATCACGAGCCAGAATTCCTTTGATATCTGTTCTTTCTATGACTGACTTATTACAGAAAGGGGCAGAAGGATTTCTTATCTATGCAGTGGATGTACTGAAGACTAGCCCGAAATTGGCTGACTTGCCAGTGGTTAGTGAATTCGCTGATGTTTTCTCTGACGAGATTCCGGGATTGCCTCCATATCGAGAGGTAGACTTCAGTATTGAGTTGATGCCAGATACACAGCCGATATCGAAAGCACCTTATCGTATGGCACTGATAGAGTTAAAAGAGTTGAAGGACCAACTTGAAGAATTGTTGGCAAAGGGATATATCAGACCGAGTGTTTCTCCCTAGGGAGCTCCGGTTTTGTTTGTTAGAAAGAAAGACGGATCGATGAGATTATGTATTGACTACCGACAATTAAACAAAGTAACGGTAAAGAATCGTTATCCTTTACCTCGTATCGATGATTTATTTGATCAATTGCAGGGTTCGTCAGTATATTCAAAGATTGATTTGCGGTCCGGCTATCATCAACTGAGGGTAAGAGATGAAGATATCCCTAAGACTGCATTTAGAACCAGGTATGACCATTATGAATTTATAGTCATGCCTTTTGGTTTAACGAATGCACCAGCAGTTTTTATGGGACTGATGAATAGGGTATTTCAAAAGTATCTAGATGATTTCGTGATCATATTTATCAATGATATTTTGATTTACTCGAAGAATTTATGTGATCATGCTGACCACTTGAGAACAGTTTTGAAGACGTTGAGAGAAGAGAAACTGTATGCAAAATTATCCAAATGTGAGTTTTGGTTGAAACAGGTGGTATTTCTGGGTCATATTGTATCAGGAGATGGTATTTCAGTTGATCCAAGCAAAGTAGAAGCAGTGATCAGTTGGCAGAGACCAACATCTGTGCCAGAAATCAGAAGTTTTATAGGTTTGGCAGGATATTATCGTTGATTTATCCGAGACTTCTCGTCTATTGCAAAACCTATTACACAACTTACACAAAAGAATGCACCGTTTGTGTGGTGTGAAGCATGTGAAACCAGTTTTCTTGAGCTGAAGAAGAGGTTGACTACAACACCAGTTTTGACAATCCCTTCGGGTATTGGTGATTTTGTTGTTTATTGTGATGCTTCTCACCGAGGTTTGGGATGTATTTTGATGCAGAAAGGACATGTTGTTGCTTATGCTTCTCGACAACTGAAACCCCATGAAGTCAGATATCCAATTCATGATCTTGAATTGGCAGCTATTGTTTTTGCATTGAAGATCTGGCGACATTATTTGTATGGTGAGAAATTCGAAATATTTTCTGATCACAAAAGTCTGAAGTATCTGTTTTCACAATCTGAATTGAATATGAGACAACGAAGATGGCTCGATTTATTGAAAGATTTCGACTGTGAAATCAAATATTATCCAGGAAAGTCAAATGCAGCAGCTGATGCCCTAAGTAAGAAGGTATGTGCCTTATCCTTATCTACTATAGGTGTATCTAATTTGATTGAAGATTGCTGTATTTCTGGATATATATTTGAGATAGATAGAAGACCGATGAGAATTTGTGCTATCAGTGTTGAGCCTGAGTTGTTGATTCGAATCAAAGAAGCACAGAAATCTGATTTGAGTGTACAAAAGTCGATTGAAATGATCAGATCAGGACATCGGTCTGAGTACAATGTTAGTGACGATGATATTCTATATGTAAATAACCAAATTGTTGTTCCCGATCTTACAGATTTGAAATAGAATATTTTGAAAGAAGCTCATTGTAGTCGATTCAGTATTCACCCTGGAGGCAGAAAAATGTACAACGATTTGAAGAATCAGTACTGGTGGAAACAAATGAAGTCTGATGTGACTGAATTTGTATCAAAATGCTTAAACTGCCAACAGGTGAAGGCTGAGAGGAAGAAACCAGGAGGTTTATTACAGAGTCTCTCTATTCCTGAATGGAAATGGGACCATATCTCCATGGACTTTGTGACGAAGTTGCCACGATCACCCCGAGGTTGCGATGCTATTTGGGTGATCATAGACAGATTGACGAAATTTGCGTGCTTTATTCCTTATCGAATGACTTATCGTCATGATCAAATGACTAATCTATATATTCGAGAAGTGGTAAGATTGCACGGTGTTCCAAAGTCAATTGTATCTGATCTTGATCCTAGATTTACTTCGCACTTTTGGCATAGTTTACAGGAAGCTCTAGGTATGCGTTTACATTTGAGTACTGCTTATCATCCTCAAATTGATGGACAATCTGAATGAACCATTCAGACTCTTGAGGATATTCTTAGAGCTGTGATACTTGACTTTGGTGTTACATGGCAAGATTCTATACCACTCGTGGAATTATCTTATAACAACAGTTATCAGACGAGTATAGAGATGACACCATTTGAAGTGTTATATGGGAAGAAGTGTCTATCACCATTATATTGGGATGATGTGTCAGAGGTGCCTGAGTTAGGACCGGATATGATTAGACAGATGACTGAGAAGGTAAAGTTGATTAAGCAGAGAATGAGAACAACGCAGCACAGACAGATTAGATATGCGAATGTGCGACGACGACCGTTATCTTTCGAACAGGGAGATAGAGTGTTCTTGAAGATTTCACCGTTCAGGGGCACAGTTAGATTTGGCAAGCGAGGAAAGTTATCTCCGCGATTTATTGGGCCGTATGAGATTCTCGAGAAGATAGGCAATCTTGCTTATCGACTCGCTCTTCCTCCATCCTTGTCCGGTATTCATGATGTCTTTCATGTATCTATGCTGAGGAAATATCTATTTGATACGTCGCATATTATTCGATCTGATGAAGCTGAATTGGATGAAACCCTTAGTTATTTTGAACAGCCGATTCAGATTCTGGATAGAAAAGAAAAGCAACTCCGAACGAAGACCATTCCATTGGTGAAGATTCAATGGAGTCGGCACGGAGTTGAAGAAGCAACATGGGAAATTGAAGAAGACATAAGACAGAGATTTCCTTATCTATTCCACTGATGTGAGTTCTTATTCAGTTTTCTGTTATTCTTTATTCTTATGAGTATACAGACTGCATATCTATACTGCTTATGAATTCGAGGTCGAATTCATGTCTTAGTGGGGGAGAAATGTAAGGCCCGGGATTATTTAATTTAATCCATGATTATTTAATTTAATCCGAGTATATTTAATTTGGGAATATTTAGAGTTTTGAGGGACGAAACTCCAATTATGCTTGAAGTTATCAGATGTTATTTGATTAATCAGCATGTATACGAGTATCTCATATGTATATTCAGAAAATTAGAACAGAGCAAAGCCGAGAGCCCATCTTCTTCATTTTCTTTGATCTTTAAATCCTCATAACTTTTGATTCGATCGTCCGAATTCGATTTTGAAAAGTGTTTTGGAATCCTTGTGACGAGGGATTCGATCTAGTGTAAGTTTTTATATCTTTTGGCATGTTTTGAAGTTCGAAAGTTGGAAGGTATCAGATATTGATGATAGGTATATGTTCTTTGACGTTTATGTATTCCAATATCGAAACCGGCTTGAAGAATTCATGTTGCTTGTACGTAATCCTGATTGTCAGCTTGTGTTCGATGGTTATAGCTGCTGTTATCTTTCTATTCGAGTTGTTATGGCTGATATGATATACGTATGAAATGTATTCGAAGTCGGAAATGGTTTTGATATTTCGTCGGTTATCGATTTTCAATCGCTACGCCGTCGATTTGTGTTTTACGATCGTTTTGATAGCCGATGATTGAGCTGAGATGTTAAGTGATATGTTATTAATGTTGTAGAAATGTTATTTTCAATTTCAGAGTTATTCGGAGACTATTGACTCAAGAACCTCAACTTCAAGTTGAAGGAAGAAGTGACGAAGGTTTGAAGTGGTTTTGATTGACGATTCTTGATGATTTTGGATTGATTCTGAAATGGTAGACTTGAACAAAGTTTGATATGTGTCTTTTGATATTGTGTTTCAGATTTGAAGCATTTCGAACCAAGATATACGAAGGTATAATGACGACATCGCGAGTCAGGGAGTTTGAAACTAAAGATCAATTATTCTTGAGTTGTCCCGCAAAAACCACATAATTGTTTATGTTTCGATTTGATTTTGATGTTGTCGATCCATCTCAGGTAGTGGATCTTTGATTTTGAGTCGATATGATTATGATACGATGATGATATGAATTGATTCTATGCCAAGATCTGAGGCGATCTTATTTTCTAGTCTGAGACGACTACGATAGATGGATATCCATGTCAAGATCGGATACGAATCTTGATGGCAACGATGATATATGAATCAATTCTTGATCAATATATGCGTTATTTACTCGATTGTTGAGTCGTTATAAATAGAGTTGATATGATTTCTTTAACGCTTTATATATGTCGATTATACTGGGAATGATTTTTCACCGGAGTTTATCCAGTTGTTGCTTTGTTTTGTATGTGTGCATGGCAACAGAGGGGGCATGAGCTTGTCAAAGACGACATTGACAGCTTGGGAAAAAGTTTAGCACGTGAGGACTCGGGTTTAACTGAAATGATGTACCTTATATAGCATCAAACTTGTTATGGAACTTAAGACTTATAGTACACTTTGTGTAGGCTATGGTTTTAATGCCTTTACAACTATCCATTTGATGTAATAATTGCATGGATTAATGCTTGAGACTTCACATATGTATGTATGCATATTTCCAGATATTATAGCATGTGTAGAATTCATGTTTGTTGAGGATTTATGCTTTGATCCAAGTTTTGACAGCACAAAATATGTCTGCTGTTTTTCTGTGCAGAGAGGCCACTCGATCGGTAGGATTTCACCGATCGAGCGAGACCTGTTATTGCTGAGCAGAAACTTTATTTTTCTTGCTCGCTCGATCGGTAAGATTTGACCGATCGAGCGAGGCCAAGATTTGCTCAGACCAGAGGGATGAGATCCCTTGCCCGCTTGATCGGTAGGATTTTACCGATCGAGCGAGGTGCAATATTTAAATTTTTTTTTATTTGGTTTGAGTATTCTTGTAAATACATGATTTATTGTTTATTAATCGTTAATTGCCCTAAGATGAGATTAGCAACCCAAGGTCCCCACAGGCTAATACCCTAAATCTAGATCTCAAAGATCTGGAAATATGAGAACAATGCATAGAACACTACCTGGTAGCCAAAATCCTGTCCTCAAATATGATAAATAATGAAGCATTCACATTACAGATGGCAAGAATACTGCAGGCCACCAAAACAGTCGGTATTCAGCCAATGGGGTGCAACATTTTTCTTTTGGAATTCGCATCACAGTGGATCGGAAACGATCCATATCTGAGGGCCCTTGGAATTTCTTTTGGGATTTGGTGATCTTTTCGGGGCCAAAAGAGATTGGAAATCCTCACAATTTGAGGTTTGATGAAGTTTCCATATGGATACAAGGTTATAATCTACCACTTGCATTTATGCATAGGGATATCCTCAATAGAGTTGGTGGACTTGTTCGGGCGGTCTAGGAGATAGATGTACAAGCAAATAGTTTCTCTGTGGGAAGATATGCAAGAATACGGGTACGTATAGATGTCACTAAACCTCTGAAAATGTTTGTAAGAGTATCGGTGGTTAAGTTGGATGAGGATGTTATTGTTATTTTGGCTTATGAAAGAATGCCGGATTTTTGTTATCATTGTGGATGTATCGGACATACATTTAGAGCATGTGATTTTATTATTGGAGAAACAGGGAAACTACAATATGGTGAATGGTTAGGAGCAACACATAAGAGGAGTGGGGATAAAGTTAAAGTGTCGTGCTCCAAGATCAAACAAATGAGCAGGCAGGAACATCCAAGTATGAGGAATTGAGTAGTACCCATTCTGAGGGGAGCAGTGAATCATCGTCTCTGGTAGGACAGATGAATTAGAGCACCTTGGTGATGCTGGGAAGGGAGGATACTAAAATGATGAAACAAAGTAATCTCCCAAACATGAGTTCTGAGCAGCCTTTAACCCAGAACTCTAGAGAAGGCAAGAAAGTGGCACTCAATCTTTAACAGCAGACATGGTAATAAACAGAGAATCTCAACATTTGGAAAAAGGTAAAGAGTTGATGACTAGAGCTACGAATGTTGAAAACTTTAGCTCTACCAAGCAAGATACAGAAATGTTACACAGAGGATCGAAGAGTTGGAAGCGCCGAGCGCGTAAACATGGCTCTCATATTAGAATGAATTCTGAGGTAGACCCCAATAAGGAAATCCAACCCAACATGAATATGGTGTTCCAGGCGGTGAGAGATGAACATATGAATAAACGTAAGATCATTGAAGATGTGGAAATCAGTGAGCAAATCATATCGGCGGTGGTTGCTATGCAACCTCACCGACATCTATGAGTTGTACTATTTGGAATACTCGGGGGCTTGGGAATCAACGAGCATTCCAGGAACTTAAGCGACTTGTCGCTGAAAAGAAACCCACCCTCATTTTTCTCTGTGAGACGAAGATAAGGGAAATTCGGTGCAACTGGTGGAGAGAGTTACTTGGTTTCTCTGGTATGTTTGTAGTAAATTGTATGGGCAAGAGTGGAGGTTTAATACTCATGTGGAAGGCTCCTTTTGATGTTACAATATATTCTTATACTATCGGCCATATTGTCTGTTTGGTTCAACATGGGGATAAGAAATGGAGATTTACAGGTTTCTATGGCAATCCACAGGCAAGCTCACGACATCTATCTTGGGCTTTGCTACATATTTTAGGTGGCATGCAGGAATTCCACAGAGTCCCTTGGCTAGTCGGTGGGGATTTCAATGAAATTTGCTTTGACGGAGAAAAATTAAGGGGTAACCTGAGACAATGTCTCAAATGAGAGCTTTTAAAGAGGCATTAGATGCATGTTCACTTCAGGATATCCATGGGTATGGGGAGTTCTTTACTTGGGTTAATAGGAGAGCTGATGAGCAGATAATTTTTGAGAGAATAGACAGATATGTAGCCTCTTTTGATTCACGAATTTTATACCCTACAACGAAGGTTCATTAATTGGAATTCTTTCACTCAAATCATAGGACTATTGTAAGGACCTCGGTTCTAATCATCTAATCTAGAATAAACCAATTGAACAACAAATCCAAAACTCAAACTACAACATGCATTAATCCATAAATCTAGCATCATACAATACATAAAGTTCTAGAGTTGTACAAAAACTAACAAGGTAGAACATGCATCGGTTCTAATTGTTACATATCAAAATACAATTCAAGAAACATAACGAGTTTGAAATATAATCGACTCTAAACCAAGTCCTCACTTCTATCATTCCCAACTCGAACTAGTCATGCTGCCTCTGACTCGATTCTGCCCCACCTGTTGCCAAGTACACATACAAAAACAAGACAACAACCGGATAACTCCGATAAGAATAAAATTCCCAGTAAAAGCAACAAGACATATCAATTAATATATTAAAACATGATAATAATGACAACACAATTCAAAATGAAATAAAATTCAATGCATGTCTTCGGGGTTTGAGATTATCTAATCGGATAATCAAAAGGAATTTCGTTTCTTCGATTGGGATCCCGAAAAGAAGATATCATTACAACTCACCGACTCTCTCGATCGAGGTGGATGAGGTATATCTCACTCCTCTAGACTTTGGAGCATCTATAAGGAGTTTTCGGCTATTGGAGTAACTCGACGACCAATGCTACTCGAATATAGTCCTCAAAACGTCTAATTCACTATGTAATCAAGTAATTCAGCTCAAGATGAATGCACATGAAAATTGTAATACATTCAAGTAATTCAAGTAAAACATGCAAGTATGTGATTTCAGGGAAACTCGAGTATCATATCTATCTCGAGTATTCGTCCCTATTTGACTCGATGTCGACTTATACCTTTTCTTCAATTTGTGTTGCTCCCAATCTGGACAAGCTACAACGACAAAAATTTCAATCAAAAACCATTCAACTCAATTCATCGAATAATGTAAACTTGTTATCGATTCTCGATCAATTCTTTGACGATTCAAATTCTACGAATTCTGAGCTAACTGCCTTCCACCAAATCTGTACAGAGATTCATAAGAACATCAATAGCAATCAATCAAACCAAAATAAATCCAAAAATTTAATCAAACTCCCAAATTCTGAAATCTCAAACAGGCGGCATAACGGCTATAAACGGCTACCCGAAAATCCACAAATAACCATAAATCAATCCAATCCAACTCCTAACATCAATAGTCCATCAAAAACAATTCAATACCAACAAAAAATCAACCCCCATTTTTGAATGTAGCTTCAACAATTCATAATAAATCCGAACGTCGCTCTTTTTCCGATCCGACTTCGAATAAACTATAAACTAGCTCAAGAACAATATCTACATCCAAAAAATCAAAGTATAACCGTTCGAAGAAAAACTTACGGTACAAAGAAGCCTCCGAAGCCGTGATCGCAATTATACCTTCGGATTAAAATTCTATCGAACGGATCGAGCAAAAGTCAAAAATGAAAAGCTTAATGGGGGTGGCTATGGAGGAATATTCTTGAAGGAGAAGGAAAGAAGAAGAAGAAATTACATCACACGCCTAGTCACTCATTTAAATAAATGAGACCAATTCAAAAATATACAATTTGCACTTTGGTCCCTGAATTCTTCAAAAATTGAAATTCAATCCCCGATCAAATATCAATTCAACCCTCAAATCTCATAATCTCTGATTATCAATAATAATCTCAATAAGATGAATTTTGGGGCGTTACAATTCTCCCCCCTCTAAGGACTGATTTTGTTCTCGAAATCGAATACGGTTCATCACATAAGATACGAGATAGGATCAAAGACTGCAATAAGAATTCACCTCTCAGAAATAATTATGGAAATCGCTGCTTCATATCGGACTCTGTCTCCCAAGTCGCTTCTTCAAATCCGTATCGGCTCCACTGCACTTTCACTAACTGAATCGGTTTGTTTCGGAGTTGATTCTCTTTTCGGTCGAAAATCGGAATCGGTCGTTTCGAAGCAACTCGACGTCTCATTAAATTATGTCTCGTTGGTTGAAGAACATAAGAAGGATCGGGATGGTATTTCAGCAACAAAGAGACGAAAAATACGTCGTGAATACCAGAAAGAGACGGAACAAGTGCAAGTTTATAGGCAAGATCACCTATCTTTTCCAGAATCTCGTAAGAATTTGATGAATCCCGGAGACGACTTCCCTATCTTCTCAAATCTGACAAAGCCTCTAAAATGAGAAATTTTCAGAATTACTCGGTCTCCCTGATCAAAATACAGAGGTCTGCATCTGATATTCGCATACCTCTCCTGTCTATCCTGTGTTGTCTTCATTTTTATCTGAATAATCTTCACCTGCTTAGCCATATCTTGAAACATATCTGGTCCCAACTTAGGTGACTTGGAAATCTCATCCCAATACAAAGGAGATCTGCATTTCTTCTCGTACAACACTTCGAAAAGTGTCATCCTAATACTCGTCTGATAGTTGTTGTTGTATGAAAACTCCCCAAGGGATAAAGAATCCTGCCAACTAGTGCCAAAGTCAAATACTATGGCTCGTAGTATATCCTCTAAAGTCTAAATCGTCCACACTGACTGTCCGTCTTTCTGAGGATAATAAGCTGTACTCAGATGCAATCGAATATCAAAGGCCTCTTGAAGACTGTGCCAAAGGTGAGAAGTAAATAGAGGATCTCGGTCTGAAATGATAGACTTCGGTAGAACGTGCAATCTGACATAAATATCGGTCATTTGATCATGTCTGAAAGTCGCTCTGTACGGAATAAAGTAGTAGATTTCGTCAATCAGTCACTCACTACCCAGATAGCATCTCAATCTTGGACTGATCATGGTAGCTTCATGACGAAATCCATTGAGACGTGATCCCATTTCTATCCTGAACAGGATAAACTGTACAACAGACAATCGGGTCGCTCTCTTTCTCTCTGCTTTCAACTGCTGACAGTTCAAAACATCGGGATACAGACCTCGTGACATCATTCTTCATCTGCTTCTACAAGAATTGATTTTTCAAATCATTGAATATCTTTCTGCCACTTGGATGAAAACTGAATCGAACGCAATGCGCCTTTTGCAAGATACTTTGTCTCAATTCTGCAATATCGGCACAACAAAACGATTATTCACAAATAAAGCATCATCCCTAACCTGAAACTCAAACTGGTGTCCAGATCTGACTTTTTCTATCAAACCATGAATAATCGAATCAGATTTTTGTGCTTGTTTGATTTTCACAATCAACTCTGGTTCGGCTTGAATAGAAAAAATTCTGATAGACCTCCTATCTGCTTCAAACTCGTAAAGATAGTGACGCCAGATCTTCCAAGTAAATACGATCGCTGCGAGTTCAAGATCATGAATCAGATGTCGAATCTGGTGCGACTTCAGCTGCCTCGATGCATAGGCTATCACGTGCTTCCTCTGCATCAGAACACATCCCAAACCTCGATAAGAAGAATTGCAATGAATTGTAAGATCATCAGTACAAAAAGGAATAAAGAACACTGGAGCGCTGGTCAATCTATTCTTCAGGTCAATAAAACTGGTCTCATAAGATTCGGTCCAGACAAAAGCGCATTCTACTGAGTTAGCTAAGTAATCGGCTCCGCAATAGAAGATAATCCCTCGATAAATCTGCGATGTTAACCCGCTATACCCATAAATCTTCAAATCTCAGGTATATATGTCGATCTAGACCAATTCATAACTGCTTCGATCTTGCGGTGATGTGGTTGCTGCAGCGATGGCGGATTCTTTGGCGATGGTGATGGCTTTTGAGGTGGCTGTGGGACAAATGGTGCTGCTCCTTTCTATCTCAACAAACCAATTTCTACGCCTTTAGCTTTGTTAAGTGCATTGGCAAAATTTCCGGGTCTTCCACTGTTCACTAATGTAAACACATCTGGATTCAAGCCATTTATAAATTGATCCTCCTTGGCCTCATCATTTTCCGGTATGTGTGGAGAAAACTTCAACAAACTAGAAAATTTGGCCACATATTTCTCAATATTCAGCTGTCCCTATCTCAAACTAGCAAATTCCGCCCATTTATCTTTTCTGTAGGAGACTGGAAAGAAACGTTGATAAAACTCAGTTTTAAACACAGTCCATGTGATAATCGTACCTCGAGTCTCCAAGTATTTCTTTGTTGTAATCCACCAACTTTTTGCAACTTCATGAAGTTGATGTACAACAAGTCTGATTCTACGATCATCATAATAGTCCAGAGATTCAAACAACTGATCAATTTCTTCCAGCCAATTCTCACAGCCCACTAAATTCTCAGTCCCCTTAAATGTTGGCGGTTTAAAAAACTGGAATCTCTTCAACAATGGCTCCATCGGTGTAGCAGTCATTTCCATCGGATCATTAAATGTACTGCCCTGAGCATTCTGAGGACCTGCCACTGTCTGTGGTACATTCGGGGGTCGACGAGGAGGCATATATGATATTTAAACAGATTAGCACACAATACAGTATCATATTTAGCAATTCTATTCCCATTCTTCTCTGATCGGCACTCCAGGAAAATTCTGGAATTGTTTCTCAAATAAAACATGAATTTACAATTTAAATCACATAATCATGTAATCATATAATTATTGAAATTATAGAGCATGCTGGAATGGAATTCATATAATCAAATAAAGAATTCAATCTCATGCAAAATAAATAAATCAAGCGGATTCGATCTACCCCGCTCAGTATATTCTATCTTAATCCAAGAACTTATGTTCTGATACCACCTAATGTGGGAACCCGGGTGCAATAATATAATAATCTTAAATTCCTTGAATAAACGAATCCGTAAAAAAAAATTAATTAATGCTACAGTACTTGCGAAGAAGCGCAAGAGTGCAGAAACCACCCTTGTGCAGAAGCATAAGTCTTGTGCTTTTGCACAAGAGAGTTCTCTTACTCTTGCGCATGGGCGCAAGATCTGCGCATCTGCTTTGTTTGAAAATCTCCAATCTCTATAATTCTGGCGCTTCTGCGGGAAAAGTGGTGCTTCTGCTTGTTCTTAAAATCACAAGCTACTATCAAAATTTCCAATTCCCTATTCTGAGATTGAAAACTTGAACACATAAAAATCTTAAAACATGGTTATAACATATAATCCAAAATAAGTCAAAAACTGTAAAAACAAGATTACAACACGTCGTTCTTCAAAATACGAGTATTTGACCATTCAAAAAAACTAGACATATCTAGTCAAATAAACACATACAACTCATCTACAACCCGGATTACCACTTCTAACTTGTCTCTTCCTTTTCACTGCCCTCTATTGCTTGACCTCGAACCACCTGTTACCATGCACACATACAAAAACATGGCAACAATCGGATAACTCCAGTGAGAATAATATTCTCAGTATAAACAACATAACATGTTATCTAAAATCAATATGAATGCAATGCATGTTTTAAAACAAGGCTTTCAAATACGATAACAAAAAAATCTTGGTTCTTGGGATCTCGGGGAATAAAATCTCAAGCATCCCACCGACTCTACCAATTGAGGTGATGTCAAACACTTCAATCCCTTGGATTGGCTAGTTATTATAGGAAGTTCATCAAGGGCTTTTCGTTGTTGTGCCCTTGACCAAATTGACCAAGAATAATGCTAAGTTTGATTGCAATATTTCGGAGTGTCAAGAGAGCTTTGATGTGTTGAAGAAGGCTCTTACGACATCAACGATGTTAGTTATGCTATCAGGGCAAGGTGATTTTGTTGTGTACACTGATACTTTTAAGCTGGGATTAGGAGCAGTTCTCATGCAATGAGATAGAGTTATTGCTTATGCTTCTAGAAAGTTAAAGTATCATGAGAAGAATTATCCTACTCATGATTTGGAGTTGGACGCAGTGGTTTTCGCGAACAAGATTTGGAGGCACTATCTCTATGGAGAGAAGTAAAAGATCTTTACTGACCATAAGAGCCTCAAGTTCTTCTTCACCCAAAAGGAGTTAAGTATGAGGCAACGGAGATGACTTGAGTTGGTGAAGGACTGCGACTGCGACATAAGTTATCACCCGAGTAAGGCTAATGTCGTCGCAAATGCTTTGAGTAGGAAAGCAGCAGTGATTACCTCCTTGTCAGTGTCTAGACCATTGCAGTACGAGATTCAGAGGTTTGACCTGGAGTTCTATGCCAGGGGTAGAGCACCCGACTATCTTCTCTTTCAATGCTGACCACATTGTTTGATCGTATCCTTCCTGTTGTGCTTATCTCTTATTTATACAAAGATACCAATGTCCACCAACTGCTTGATTTTAGGACCGATACATCCATTGGGCCTGAGGTAGTTAGTTTACTTAATAAACTTCAGCCCATTTTTGAAGTTATTAATTTGCAAGTCAAATAAGAAATTTCCACCTTAAATTACAAGTTAACTCCAACTTCAATGATCTTCCTTCCCCTCCAGCACCCATGGGCTTATGTTCCTCCAACATTAACCAAGTCCAGACAATGTTTGAACTTGGTTGTAGGTAAAGCTTTGGTAAGTGCATCTGCTGGATTTTCTTCATTGGATATTTTAATCATGTTCACAAGCCCCTTTGAAATAACATCTCTCACAAAATGAAATTTCACATCAATGTATTTAGATCTTTCAGGAAACACTTGATGTGGTCAATTGAATTGTGCTTTGGTTACATAAGCAATAAATGACCACACAATTATTGGGGGACATCAAATTTGTAACAGGGTCCAAACTATTGAAATTCGCCACCACTATTTTCTTAATGGTGGCAGGGAAGTTAGAAATTTCCATGTCTTCAAGGACGATCAATCCTCGATATCCAATATTTTAAGATCAGATATGTTTGCTGGTAGATACTTGAGTGCATGACAACCAAGAATCTCTAGGATTTTAATAGTAGGGTGAATACCATTCTTTGGAAATTCAAAAAACTCGGTGCAAAATTTTATAACCAACTCTCTTAAAAGTTTGAGGTTGCTCAAATCATTCGAAAGGGACGTCACACTTCCACAATTTAATAACTCTAGAACTTCAAGACTAGAAGACAGTTGTTGCTCCCCTTCACCCAAAGAAAGAAGTCATTCTGCAATAATCATGTGCCTTATTTTGTCAAGTTGTGTGTGGGACATCTTGCTTGTACAAACAAATTACATCTCGTCGCAGCTTCGACACTTTAAAATCTCAAGCGTGGGTTGCATAAGTTCCATGGGTATGTGAGAGAATGCAGTAATAGACTTGTCTTTCAAGTTCTTTATGTTTTCAAGATCACAGAAGCTTTTCAACAAAACGATGTTGCACTCCTCAATATCTAACTATTGTAGTGTAGGTAAACCCAATGGACCAACAACGTCTATTTATTATTATACATTGAGGACAATGCTTTTATTTATTACTATACACTAGGGACAATGCAAAAATTTTTTATGGCATCCCCTCAACTGTTTGCAATTTTTAATTTTCAGTAAGCCTCAATCACTAGGCCATCACATCTATAGAGATAAAACTTAAATAGGTTTGAAAATTTGAGGGAGAAGCTAAGGAAATGCTTGTAATTCACCAAATACGGTATACTAACATCTTCAAGAGAGACCCCATAATAATTTGGGAACATCAAATTTGTAACAGGATCCAAAGTATTGCAATTTGCCACCACTAGGTTTTTAATAATGTCAGGGAAATTAAAAAATTTTCCATGTCTTCAAGGACGAGCAAGCCTCGATCTCCAATATTTCAATATTAGATATGTTTGTTGGCAGGGACTTGAGAGCATGATAGCCAAGAATCTCTAGGACTTTAACAGTTGGGGGAATACCATTATTCGGAAATTCAACAAACTTGATGCAAAATTGTATAGCAACTCTATTAAAATCTTGAGGCTTCTCAAATCATTCGAAAGAGACGTCACACTTACACAATGTAATAACTCTAGAACTTCAAGACTAGACTGCAATTGTTGCTCCCCTTCACCCAAATAAACAAGTTGGTCATATTCTACAATAACCATGCACCTTAGTTTGGCAAGTTGTGTGTGCGACATCTTGCTTGGCCAAAAAAAATTACATCTCGTCGCAGCTTCGACACTCTAAAGCCTCAAGCATGGGCTGAATAAGCTCCATGGATAGGTGAGAGAGTGCAGTAACAGACTTGACTTTCAAGTTCTTTACATTTTCAAGATCACAGAAGCTTTTCAACAAAACGGTGTTGCATTCCTCAATATCTAGTGAAGGTAAACTCAATGGAGCAACATCGTCTAATTTGTCGCATTTAGACATTTTCAACCACGAAAAAAAATTTCGTACGCCCCCTTCCCTAAAAAAATAATAATAATTTTTTTTGGAGAGAAGATGGAGGATGTTGATGATAGTGCCGATTTTTTAGGCTTGGTGCGCGAGGTAGTTGTCCCTTGCTTTTATTTATTATTGTATATCAGGGACAATGCATAAATTTTTGCTTGCATCGACCTCAATTGTTTGCAATTTTTAATTTTCAGTAGCCTCAATCTTGGTGGCAATCAATACTGCGGAAAATGCACTAGGCCATCACATCTACAGAGATAAAACTTAAATAGGTTTGAAAATTTGAGGGGGAAGCTAAGGGAATGCTTGTAATTCATCCAATTCGATAGACTAACATCTTTAAGAGAGACCACACAATCATTGGGGAACATAAACTTTGTAACAGGTTCCAAACTATTGCAATTTACCACCACTAGCTAGTTTTTTAATGATGTCAGGAAAGTTAGACATTTTCCATGTCTTCAAGGACGATCAATCCTCGATATCCAATATTTCAAAATCAGATATGTTTGCTGGCAGGGACTTGAGAGCATGACAACCAAGAATCTATAGGATTTTAACGGTAAGGGGAATACCGTTCTTCAAAAATTTAACAAACTTGGCACACAATTTTATAAAAAGCCCTCTTAAAAGTTCGAGGCTTCTCAAATCATTAGAAAGAGATGTCACACTTCCACAATGTAATAACTCTAGAAATTCAAGACTAAAAGACAATTTTTGCTCCTCTTAACCCTAAGAAACAAGTTGGTCACATTCTGCAATAACCATGCGCCTTAGTTTGGCAAGTTGTGTGTTGGACATCTTGCTTGGCCAAACAAATTACATCTCGTCGTAGCTTCGACACTCTAAAACCTCAAGCGTGGGCTGCATAAGTTCCATGGGTAGGTGGGAGAGTGCAGTAATAGACTTGACTTTCAAGTTCTTTACATTGTTAAAACTCAATGGAGCAACATCGTCTAATTTGTCGCATTTAGACAACCCACAAAAAAAATTCCGTTGGCCCCCCCTCCTTAAAAAAATAATAATAAATTTTTTTAAGAAGATGGAAGATGTTGATGATAGTACCGAGTTTCGACGCTCGTGCCTGAGGTATGTGTCCCTTGCTTCTATTTATTATTATACATTGGGGACAATGCACAAATTTTTGCTGGCATCGACCTCAACTATTTACAATTTTTAATTTTCAGTAGCCTCAATTTTGGTGCAAACCATTTTGCGGAAATTGCACCAGGTCATCACATCTACATAGATATAACTTAAATAGGTTTGAAAATTTGAGGGAGAATCTAAGGAAATGCTTGTGATTCACCCAATCCGATAGACTAACATATTCAAGAGAGACCACACAATCATTGGGGAACATCAACTTTGTAATATGGTCCAAACTATTGCAATTTTCCACAACTAGCTAGTTTCTTAATGGTGGCAGGGAAGTTAGACATTTTCCATGTATTTGAGGACGAGCAATCCTCGACCTCCAATATTTCAAGATCAGATATGTTTGTTGGCAGGGACTTGAGAGCATGACAGCCAAAAATCTTTAGGATTTTAACAGTAGGGGGAATACCATTCTTCCAAAATTCAACAAACTTGGCACAAAATTTTTTAACCAACTCTCTTAAAAATTTGAGGCTTCTCAAATCATTCTAAAAAGATGTCACACTTCCATCAATAAGGTGACGTGAACCATCTTGCTCCCATGTGCTTTCGCCATTGTCCATATTTGAGCACAAACCATCTTGAAAAGAAATGAATAACACAAAGTTAAAAAAAATATTTTTATAATACTTTCACTATCTTTTTCAAAGAATATTGAGGTTACGGGGATGGGGTGTGGGGGGTTTAGGTGGAGCCTACCATGAGGGTTTTGAGTTTGAATCGGAGAAGGAAGAATTTACGTTGACGGGAGGTCAATTGAGAGGACATGTGTTCATTTTGATTTTTTTGTTTTTAAAAATGTGAAACAAAAAAAAATTATCCCCATAAATTTATTTTTAAAAAAACAAAAAAAACAATGAATTTAACATAGACATGAATAAGGCTGGAATTTTTTTTGAAAAATCCCAACCTTTTCCGAATCTCATCTATTAGAACCCAAATTTCAGTTGAGGACCAAATTCAGTTGAGCTTCCAAATTTCAATTGATGATCAAATTCAGTTGAGGTCAACATCACCAAAGAACCAAACTCATCCCATAGTTGTCTTAACCTTGAATAATACACAGAAACTATAGTGTTACTTTGCACCAATTTTTTGATCTCATGGTGAATCGTGAAAATCCTTGATCCATTCACCTTGTCGAACAGTTCTTTCAGATCCTCCCAAAACTTTTGCCGCATCAGCAACAAATACAATCGCAACAAATATCTCCTTAGAAACATTATTCATTATCCACGATAACACTATCGCATTGCATCTTAACCATTGCAAAGTGTACTTGATGTATATTCAGGTTTTTTCAAACTTCCATCAATATACTCTAGCTTTTTTTTGCACGTAATGCGATCAACATCACTCGACTCTAGATCGCATAATTTTCAGTGCCTATGAGATGCTCGGTGATCAGACAAACTCCTGGTGTATCCGAAGTGAGAATATACAATGGATCGTGATCATCAATTGCAGATGATGTCGTTGAAGAAGCCATGAAAAAACTTTGAAATACAGAAAAACTGATGAATTATAAAATATGTGATTCAATCGATCGGCTATAATCTTCGGATCACCCAAATCTGAGAATAAATCAACCAAGAGAGCAAGTAGTTCAATGGATTAAACATGTCTCTGTTACCATGTTGAAAATATCAAAGCACACAAAAATACGAGAGAAATTCAGGAAAGAAAGTATTTCATTTTCTCGAAAAATCTATTCACAACTAATACTCAATCATATTTATATTTACAAATAAAATTAAAAACATGTGTTTCACAGTAGCAAATTTAACATTATTTACAAGGATTATTTTCCTTGTCTTTATTCCAAGGAAAGGGTGCGAAGATCATAGTAGGTGGATTAGTGGCCTACAAATCAAAAATCATGATCAATACATAAACATTTTACTAAAAAAAAAAGAAGCAAAAATATCATTAAAATGAAAATAATACATATCATATGGTGCTCCATATTTTCAAGGAGATGCACCTGTTTTTCTTGATTGGCTTGGATGTCAATCTAGTGTTGGTGAAACTCTTGACTCGGAAATTTAAAACTTCACTCCTCTGTCATCATGATCTTTTTAGAAATTTTCATATCTTTAATAACGATCCCTAGCATGGAAATTGTGGCCATCGATAAGGAGACGTGAACCATCTTGCTCCTATATGCTTCCGCCATTGTCCATATTTGAGCCCAAACTATGTTGAAAAGAAAATGAATATCACAAAGTTAAAAAAATATATTTTTATAATACTTTCACTATCTTTTCCAAAGAATGTTGAGGTTACTGGGGTGGGTGGTGTGGGGTGGTTTAGGTGGAGCCTACCGTGAGGGTTTGGGTATGAATCGTAGAAAGAAGAACGTTGACGGGAGGTCAATTGGGAGGACATGTGTCCGTTTTGATTTTTTTTTTTTTTTGTTTTTAAAAATGTGAAACAAAAAAAAATTATCCCCATAAATTTATTTTTTGAAAAAATAAAAAACAAGTAATTTAACATAGACATGAATAAGGATGGAATTTTTTTTGAAAAATCCCGACCTTTCCCGAATCTCATCTATGAGAATCCAAATTTCAATTGAGGACCAAATTCAGTTGAGCTTCCAAATTTCAATTGATGATCAAATTCAGTTGAAGTCAACATCACCAAAGAACCAAACGCATCCCATAGTTGTCTCAACCTTGGATAATACACAGAAACTGTAGTGTTACTTTGCACCAATTTTTCGATCTCATGGTGTATCGGAAAAATCCTCGATCCATTCACATTGTTGAAAAGTTCTTTCAGATCCTCCCATACTTTTGCCGCATCAGCAACATATAAAATCGCAAAAAATATCTCCTTTGAAACACTATTCATTATCCACGATTACACTATCACATCGCATCTTTCCCATTGCAAAGTGTACTTGACGTCGCGTAATGCGATCAACATCACTTGACTCCAAATAGCATAATTTTCAGTGCCTATGAGTTGCTCGGTGATCAGACTAATTCCTGGTGTATCTGAAGTGAGAATATGCAATGGATCGTGAACATCAATTGTAGATGATATCGTTGAAGAAGCCATAAAAAAATTTTAAATATAGAAAAATTGATGGATTATAAAATATGTGATTCAATCGATCGGCTATTATCTTTGGATCACACGAATATGAGATTAAATCAACCAGATAACAAGTAGTTCAATGGATTAAACCTGTCTCTGTTACCATGTTGAAAATATCAGAGCACACAAAAATACGAGGAAAAATTTGGAAATAAAGTCATTCATTTTCTCGAAAAATCTATTCACAACTAATGCTCAATCATATTTATAATTACAAATGAAAGTAAAAAAACGTGTGTTTCACAGTAGCAAATTTAACAGTACTTATAGGGATTATTTTCCTTGTCTTTCTTCCAAGGAAAGGGTGCGTATATCATATTAGGTGGATTAGTGGCCTAAAAGAAAAAAAAATGATCAAGACACAAACATTTTACTAAAAATATTCAAAAATATCGTTAAAATGAAAATAATACATACCATATGGTGCTCCATATTTTCAAGGAGATGCACCAGTTTTTCTTGATTGGCTTGGACGTTAATCTTGTGTTGGTGAAACTCTTGACTCAGAAATTTAAATATTTTGTCCTCTGCCGTCATGATATTTTAGCATTTTTCATATCTGTAATAACGATCCCCAACATGGCAATGGTGGCCATCGATGAGGCGACGTGAACCATCTTGCACCCAAACCAAAATCAACTACCCTCGAAGTCTTAAGCATGTATTAAATCTTAAATCAAAAATTAAATAAATCCAGCTGAAATGAAAACCATAAATACAAAATTGCCGGAAGAACAATCGGAAAATGAAATAATAATATTATACAACCCCATCGAACGGAAAATACTAAAGTCCAATGATCAACCTGATACAAAAAATAAAAGGATAAACTCCACGGAACCACTGTAGCTCACCGACCGCTACCTTCGGGTCCGTCCAACCTAAGCCTTGTCCCATCAAATAGGGTGTCCAACACAAAATACTATTGACATGAGCATAAAACGCTCAATACAAAAATACAAATATGCATATATCATGCATGCAAAAAATACAATATGATGGGTACTGGAAAAACCTATCCAAAAGACTGCTCAGTCAAGGCGCCATGGTATGTAGCACTCTGGGCCGTCATATCAGGAGGTGGATCCCATACCAAAATAAAATGTGGATATATCCAGATCCAAATCCATGGAATCCATCCACTAAAATACGGGGCTGAGCGACCCCTATTACAGGCTATGCAAATCAAGGCATAAAACTCAACGTGTATATGCATGCTGCATAATATCATGCAAATAATGCCACAGAAAACATGCAAATGTAATACCTATATATTCAACATGGTATCTCGGATAATACGTCCGTACCTTAATCACAATAGTAAATGAATCCCAGCTATCCGGATCTCTAGTCCAAGCCATAATCATGCAGTTATTATATCACTTATATTGCTCTAAAAGCCTTAACTAGACTAATAGATACTCACAAAAGCTAATCTGAGTCTAGATTTATACATGCGTCCGTTGCTAGCCCACTGATAGTGATCACCTAAAAACTCTGGCATAGCTCTGCTACTATCCTCGTAGCACTCCGTCATGCCCGACCCTTTAGTAGGATACTTAGAAAGCCCTAAAACCAAGCTAGAATGAGAGAGAAGAGGGAATGTTGCGAGTTTGAAATATGGATTCTCGACCCCTATTTATAAAGGCAGTTTGAACGGTCTGATCCCAGTTCGGATCATCTAATCTCTTACGTGTCCCGCCACGTGTCAATCCAAATGCATGCAGCCAACTACATGTCCAAGTCACTGTTCGGAACGTTCGAACATGACTTCGGATCGTCCGATGTCCAATCCATGATGTCATTACTTACGTCATCTAGATGACATCACCCTGGACACTTGTCCAAGTGAGTTCGGAACGTCCGATCTTCTCGCATCATCCGAACTCCAATCGGAGCATCCGATCTACCCAATTACTCAAAACCATTTGGGTCATTCTCGAAAGTCCTGAATCCAAATCTCAACGCCTTAATTCCAACTAATGATCCCTTAATCATGATTTAATCAATTAAACATAATTAGACAATTGGTTTAATGTAGTTTGGATATGGGCTACTACAATATTTGAACTCAAAGAATCTTGAAAAGAAAATGAATATCACAAAGTTAAAAAAATTTATTTTTATAATACTTTCACTAACTTTTCCAACGAGAATCGGAGAAGTAAGAATTTGCATTGACGGAAGGTCAATTGGGAGGACATGTGTTCGTTTGATTTTTTTGTTAAGTGAAACAAAAAAAAATTATCCCCATAAATTTATTTTTTAAAAAAATAAAAAACAAGAAATTTAACACATACATGACTAGAGTTGGAAATTTTTTTGAAAAATCCCGAAATTTCCCGAATCTTATCTATGAAAACCCAAATTTCAGTTAAGGACCAAATTCAGTTGAGTTTTCAAATTTCAATTGATGATCAAATTTAGTTGAGTTCAACATTAGTTTAGTTTTTCAAGTTCATTCCAGTTGATCAATTCAATTTAGCTAAGCCAATTCAATTCAGCTCCGCGAGACTGATGAGCAGTTAGACTAAAAATTCAAAAAACCTGCTGTTTCAAAGTTGTTGCTAACACATTAACTCAAAATTATGGCAAATAATGGCATTAAATGGGAGATCAAAGCACGGTTAGTTGCATTTTCTAAAGATGTCAGCATGTGACTTGCTACAGTCGATTTCAGTTGTATATATATTTGGGTGAAAGCAATTGGGTTTGTACTACCGGTTGTATTATGCCGGTTATCTTGTAAATAATTGGTTTAAGTTTCCGTAATAAACTCTATTAAGTTTGAATAATCACTGTTTTTAATATTAAGCTAATTGCATGCTTAAGACTGCTAGTTAGTAGGTGATTCAGACGGGTCACTACATGTAAAGTCAGTCAAGGATTGATGAGTCAAGTTGTAACTTATCAGTCGAGGACTGATTTTTATTATTGAAATATAGGAGTTTCGGTTAGGAAATGTTGTAAGTCTTAACTGAAGTGTGGTATTGCAAGGTGTTGTAATATTAAAAATCTTTTAGTAACCTAGGAATTCCGGGATATGCAGTTGGGTAAGTCCTAATCTTGGAGTAAGGTGTTGCAAGATGTTGTAATACTCAAAGTCTTTTAATAAATCAATCCCTATGTGGAAGAAGGGTTGAAGTAGGAGCACTTAAATCTCCGAACATTCATAAACAAAATCTGTTTTTTTTTTTTATTTACAAGCATTGCATCTAGCAAACCCACTTAATTGTCCTTCAGTCGAAATATTAAAAAATAAAAATCTGAATACCTTACCGAAATAATAACTCATTTTTGACAACTCAATAAATTCTCGTTCACCAATACGTGGGCAATGAAAAACTTCAGTGCATGGTTTCATTTTTTCCCCCTTTATTTTAACATTTTCTTATAATTATTTTTGTTATTTGGGTTGATTTACGTGCATCCCTAAACTTTCTTTTTATATAGATTCAAATCATTGATGTTGATAATAAAAATCATGACAAAAACTCTTATGATATGGTCTCAAGAGTTATTTTTCTGTTACGGATATCTTATATGAGTTATCCATTAAAAATATTACATTTTATGTCAAAAGTATTACTTATTATTATAAATATGGGTAGGATTGACCCGTCTTAGCATACAATTCAGATTACACTCCTGGATTTAAAATATAAGCAAAGATGATTTTTATTCGAAATCCATCATCTCATTTAAATTAAATCAATTAATCCCAACACAAATTTGTTTCCTTGGAATGATTTGAATTTCGAAAAAATTGTAATAAAAATGTGAAATCCATCGAATTATCAAATTAAATTAAATGGATAGTATAATTATATATTTATCTAAAACTCGTGACAAAATAAGTTCAAATAATAATAATAGATGAGCCATGTTGTAGAAGTAGTTAACTCACCGAAGAAAACCTTCTGTTGGGCTCATAAGATATGATGGCTATGTTAATGGGCCGTATGAGGGGTCGAACTAATCGAATCGATATTCTAACGGGCTTCTTACTTTTAGCATTATTTTCTTGATTTGTTATTTGATCCACATTATATCCGTTTACCCCCCAGTTCTCATCTAGTCCTTTAGTTTCACGTGAACACTATTCATTCCCGTTCCTTTTGGACATGTATTTATAAAATATTTTTATAAAAATGATTTTTAAAAATATTTTATAAAATATTTTTAAAATAATTTTAAGAATAAATATGCGTTTGGACAAATATTTTATAAAACATTTTAACATTTCAAAAATAATATTGTTCATTTTTGTCTTTCATAGTTTCATCAAAAAACATCCAAACACGGCTCTCAACTGTTCTTTTTTTTTGTGACGTGAAAACTCGTAGCCGCTACTTTTCGGTGCGCTTTGGGTAAACCGTTGGACTAACGCAATAGTCTGCAGACTACACTAGTCAGGTAAACCACACTGGACAAGCCCTGTGTGACAAGCTATTCCAAGAAGGTGTTAGTAGGAAGAATCGAACTTCTGACCTCTGACCAAAAGTTCACATACTCCACCAACTTGAACATTCTCTTGGAGGCCTCTCAACTATTCTTTTAAAAACTACACTTGGAGAACATTTTTTAAAAATATTTTACAAAAATTTTATCAAAAACATACTTTAATTAGTTTTTTCACTTATATCCGACAAATGGAACTCTAAAAAGAAGGAATGGAGTAACGCTCTTATACGGCTCTTGTAGGGTTGTAGCTATAATAACAAGATTATCATAATATAACATAGATAAATAGATAGATAGATATATAGATACAAAAGGGAAGAACGAGAGATCGAGTGATGAAATACAAGTTGAATATTCATATCAACTGACTTCAACATTTTGAACATAAATCCAAACACCAAATAATTTTCATTGAACCTGTAACATTACTCTATATTTTATACCTCCACTATTATATATGTCAGAGATATTGTGGGACTTAATATAAGAAAAATATTGAATATTAATGGTTTTTCATGAATATCGAAAAATTTTAAAAGAAAAAAAAATCTTATGTCTGAAATGTATGTCCAACACGTCTGCATGTATATCATTAGTTCGTTGAATCCCTAATATATAATAAATTAATTAAATTTGAGATAATAAAATGAGATAGAAAACACCATAAATATTGTAACTTAAATTCGTGCATGAAGCGGCTAAGCAACTGGCGTCACCATTTATTTGCTAAATCTTTCATACATGAACATAAACTCTTGAGCTCATGCATGATGCATGTGTTGTCATTGTGCATATCATGAATGCATAATAGACGTAGCAATCCTATAGTTTATGCAACGAGTAACACTTTTGTGAGACGGTCTCACAAATGAGATGGAACAATCCTATCCATATTTTTAATAACAAGTAATACTTTTGACATAAAATATAATATTTTTAATGGATAAACCATATAAGAGACCCGTCTCAAAAAAATGACCCTTGAGACCATCTCATATGAGTTTTTGATTTATGCAACGACATCATGTTTACAGTTTTTTTTTTTTTTTTTTTTTAAGGAAAAGGTGGCAGCGCCACTTATTATATATGAGGCTGGAAGAAACCCTATGTCAGCAGTTATCGCGTTTATGAGGATCACGTAAAAACCAATCATTAATCATAGTTTCGAATTAACCGATTGTTTTAGTAATCATCAATATCCAATCATAAGTAAAACTTATACCACGAAACTCTTATTAAACGGTCACATGAGTCAATTTTGTGAGACGAATATTTAACCTAAGTAAGGTCAGTCGGCTAGCCTCGACTCTCACGGAGCTATATATGCCATGGGACCGTCTCACAGTACTAAACGTTCGATACACGTATTTGGATCTCGAGAATTATAAATGAATTTCAAATGACTTTAATATAATATCTTCCAAAGATCTCATAAAATTAATGCATAAAATTATATATGTTTCGTCAAATATATAATATATAAAATATGGTGCGCACTGTCTAATTAAAAATGAATATTAATATGTTATGATCATTTAGGGCTTCCAATGATTGACATGTAATATTGTGTTCCAAACGTAAACAACTTCACCAATGGTTTTCCAAACTAAAAAGGGTGCTGGTTGATTCGACTTATCTTCACAGCTTTTGTCATTCAAAAGTTGATATCTTCTTTAGTCACCAACATATACAACTTGATCTCATTACATGAATATATCGTCTCCTCTATATTATTTGATGTGGGCATGCAAGATTCAATGTATCGTCTCCTCTGTAGGTGAATTTTATTTTTTTAGTCGGGACATATTGTTATAATTATGTCTCAAAATAGATATACCATTCCAAACTTAGGACTTGACTGCATGTGAGCTATAATTGATCATTGACTTATTATTATTATTATTATTATTATTATTATTATTATTATTATTAAGTTTATATGTCCTAATAGACAAATATATGCACACTTACGTATGCCTTTGGGCACACCAACATGCGGAAAACATGGGACTCGATTAATCAAAGCTCTTGGGAAGAAATAAATTATATATATTAATTTATTTATTTATATCCACATGACAACGTACCATTAACGTACGTTTACAGGAATAAATAAATAATTTTTTTTGCATTAATTAATTGAACTTTCCGAAATCGATTCACATTTGACAGCATTCAACGTGTTGTTGGATGATTATTCGAAATAGATTTCCACCCAAAACATATTAATGATGCATTTACATTAAGATACCATGCAACTCTAAACTGATATTTGTATTTTTGTACAAAGCAAGTATGGTAAGAAATCGTTTGAATATCTTAATGAAATAATATTGTACGCATTAATTTGTCATTGTTTTTTTTTTTTATTATTTTGGTTGTATATATTTTCAAATTTCATACTTAGTTTACTATCTTTATTTTTATGACAATTTTAGTAATTTTTTTAAAGTGAGAATGTACGTTAATATGACGTCAACGTGCATGTACAATGATATATCAACAATTCAAGTGAAAAATAACAAAAATTGCTAAAAATCAAAAGATACAAGATTAAAACTTGACGGTGACAACATAAAAAACCAAAATCACAAATAAATAAACTAGAAGACTAAAAATATTGTTGGGCTTTGGCACAACTACTTCATTTTATTTCTCAGCCCAATTAAAATGCCCTTGTATAAAGCCTTACCCCCAACCCTAATCTGTTGATCGAGATAGAGAGATTGAGAGGAGCGTGAGGATTGAGCAGCCGCAAGGGAAAGAAACGTGTGCGTTCTTGGCTTTTTTCGTGAACATAGTGAGCGTTCCTTTTTTTCTTTTCTTGCATTCATGGAGTGATGTCTTCTTTTCCTCGGTGAGCTTTGTGCTGCTCTGTGTGAGTCTCTCTCTCGTTCCTTCATCGTGTGGTTGGGTGGTTTCCTACTGTGTGTAGGGCTTCAAGGGTGCAATAGGGCGTGTGAATCCTTTGTGCCTTCGCCTTGGTTTGCCGGTTGAAAAGGAGAGACGATTAGTTATCTGAGCCCCGAAGCTTGCTGATTTCTTCCCATTTATTTCTCTGTTGTTTCTTTGTTTTTTTTTTTTTTGCCTGCTGCTGGCTTTGGTTTGTTATTGTGCAGGTACATAGAGGCTGGCTATTCGGATCAAGTACAAGGTGGATACCTAACAGTGGTATCAGAGACATTGGTCCGTCGCCGAGCCGCCTGGACAGCCACCGAAGTCACTGGACAGCAGCCGCCATCGCTGGACAGCAGCCGCGCCACCTGGACAGCCCGCTTTCTGTCACCGCCATGAGCTCGCTGGCCTTACTGATTCGTGGAATCAAAACTCTAAGTAAGGGAGTTTCGCGCTGGTATATTGGCTTGACCTTGAACCTTTTTTTATTGCTTTAGTATCCGCTGGCCTCGGTTTAGGTACTGGGATTACGTGCTGGTAGAAACCTAGGAATTACGTGCTTACTTGTTGCTTCCGCTGTGTATGCTGAATTTGTGAGTTTACTCTCTTTCTGTGTGAAATTGGTCCTGTTTCTGTGTTTTTCTGTGTGAAAAAATGTCATTCACTGGTTTTAATCTTGAACATTTTAATGAGAAAACGGATTTCTCAATTTGGCAGCAGAAAATTAAATGAATTTTAATACAACAAAAAGTTTTCAAAGCAATAGATTTTTCATATGAACTTTGGGAAAAATTAGAAGAATTCTATACCGAGACTTCATTGCCGAGTAAATTGTTTTTACTTGAAAAAATTTTCGTTTCAAACTCGATTTGAACAAAGACATTGATGAAAATGTTGATGTGTTTACCAAACTAATTCAAGATATTAAGCAAACAGGAGATAAACATATCGATGGATACACACCTATTATTATCTTAAATGTTATTCCTAATTCTTACAGTGATGTTAAATATGCTATTAAGTATGGCTGTTGTGAAAACTGCTCGCAAGCATACGAGTGTCAAGTTTTAATATAGTGATTAAATCAGATATCGATCCCACAGGGAGTAAAATGAAAATATTCAGTACTTGTAATTAAAATAGTCTAAACTTTATCTAAAAAATCAAACTTTGAGAATTTTTGCAATAAAATAAATAATCAGATGATTTAAAAGCACGCACACAACTTTCAGATTAAAAATCAATCAGAGAAAAATGGTCTAGAGGTATAGATTTCACCTGGTTTCAACAACGATCAATCCTAATTAATTAATCTTCATGAATTCCAATCAATTAATAGCCAAGAACACTTAAGTTTATTATTTCCCTCTCCCGAGCAACAAATAATGTTTATCAACTACAATTAAATTCCAATATCCCTATTAAGAACTTATCGCAGTGATCTATCACAAAACAATGTTCTTTTTAAAAGCTCTGTTAAAATCATACACTCTCTCGAGCTATATAAATAATTAGCAGTGTATTTTCTAATGTCCTATTCAAAATCCCCTCTCCCGAGCAATGATTTCAAATAAATATAACAAATCAATTATTGATCAGATAATTTGAAAAGACAATCAATTCTAGAAAAAACAATTAATCTAGAAGAAATTCAATTCAATAAAATCAAAAATTCATGAAAGCGTCTACACCAGGTTCCATCCGACCTCTAGACTATAAAAATTAGTTCATAATAAAATTCTGAAAACAATAAATCATAAATTCAAACATATTCAGAATTAAATAAAAGATAAGAAACAAATCCGTCGTCGATGCCGTGTTCGGTCGATCAAACTCCGTCTTCGTTCTTCAATTGAGCTCCAGAAAAATCCTCTGAAAAATCACACGATCAAATCCTCTGATTTCTATGTAAAATATTGTGGCGGCTCTGCTCTCTTATTTTCAGATAAAAATCCTTTTATACTTCTCAGCAAAAGCCCTTCAAAAAGCCCATAGAATTAATTGCCCGAAATAATTAAAATTTCCAAATCAGCAACGGGGCGGACGCTCAATAGACGGCGCGGGCGCGCCTTCAACTCGAAATCTCAATTATCCCAGAAACATAGCATTGCGCGTTAGCTCTTGAAGAAGCGCTAACAAGGAGCGCTGATAAGAATTCTCTTGGCCCAATAACAAAAGGCCCATTAACCTCTCTTTACTGTACGTTTCTTTTCTTTTCTTCAATTTTCTCTTCTTTTCTTTTTCCTTTATTTTATTCTTCTTTTCTCCTTTTTCCTCTCATTTCCACATAAAATCAATAATTTCCTACACTCACAAAAACAACAAAACACCCACATAAATCTGCTCGAAACAAACAATTAATAATTAAAATTATATATAAATTAAGTGTATAAAATACACTTATCAAATACCCCCAAACTTAGACTTTTGCTAGTCCCGAGCAAAACTATTAAATTCCAAAAACTCATTCTCTCAAAAACCAACAAGAATAGTCAAGAAATATTATGGAACAATGGCATCATCAATGATTTCAAAAAAATATCAAATCCAATCATATCCAACCTACTAACACTTGAAAGTTTCAGCCAGAACAAAATAACCGCATAAACTCACAATCTCCGCAACTCACGTTTCAAAACACCTTCATCCGAATTCAATTCAAACATTCATAGATCATGAGGTCTTTTCAAGGTAGCAATAGGATAAAAAATAGGATATAAATCAAAAACACTCACAAATAGGTAAATGCAACGAATAAACGTGTAAGTGTTTAGATCAAAATTCATAATCATTAAAAGCATCAATCAACAGTCCATAGGCTAAATTCTTGCAACTCTTCTCCACTAGTATATTGGGCAACTGAGACTCGGTCAATAGGTCTTATTTAGCTTATAATGTAAGGCCTGGCTCATGGCTACAAATGAAGGATAAGAATTCAAAAATAAGGAGTAATTCACATTCATGCTCTAATTCTAATTTCAACTCCTTTTATTTCACAATTCACTTCTATTTCAATTCACTTCATTAAAATTTCAACTTTTTCACGTTCTCTTCTTTTTCACAACTTTTTTTCTTTTTCCCAACAATTTCAATTTTTTTTTTCTACTACCTCTTTCATTTTTTTTTTCAAATCACCACCACACCATTCCTTTTTTCACAAATAAACTAGGAGCATATAACAATTTAGCATTCAAATTACTCCCTTAAAAGTAGAAAATAGTGTATAGGCTATTCAGGTAGTCAATGTAGAACCTTGAAATAATGACGAATGGGGTTTAATCACACGTTTACACGCATGCTGATAAGTGTATTTTATACACTTAATTTATATATGCTTTTAATTGTTAATTGCTTATTTCGAGCAGATTTATGTGGGTATGTTGTTATTTTTGTGATTGTAGGAAATTATGGAGATTTTGTGAACTATGGAATTTTGAGGAGAAAAATAAGAATTTTAGAAGAGAAAGAAGAAAGAAAGAAAGAAAGAAACGATCAGACAAGAGAGAATAATGAATAGTGATGGGCTTCTTTATTGGGCTTAAATGTTTAGCGCTTCTTTAAGCGCTAATGGGAAAGAAAGCAGCGCTATCGCGCTTCAGAGGAGAAACTTGAGAACAGAGGCCTATACGCGCGCGCGTGATTTTTGGAGCGGGCACTTGTCGCTAAATTCTGAACTTGGAAATTTTTATTCGGAAGGAAATTTTTATAATTTCTTGGGCTTTTGAGTGGGCTTTGTGAGACACTATAAAAGGCATAATTTTTCATCAGACAAAGGGGAGAGCCGCCACACACGTACAGAAGGGGAATCAGAGATTTGATCGAGAACTTTTGGGAAGGAATTTCTGGAGCTTAATTGAAGAACAAAGACGGAGTTTGATCGACCGGACACGGCGTCGACGACGGATTTGTTTCTTATCTTTTATTTTATTCTGAATATGTTTGAATTTATGGATTATTGTTTTATTCAAAATTTTATTATGAACTAATTTTTATAGTCTAGAGGTCGGATGGAACCTGGTGTAGACACTTTCTTGAATTCTTGATTTTATTGGATTGAATTTCTTCTAGATTAATTGTTTTTCTAGAATTGATTGTCTTTTCAATTATCTGATCAATAATTGATTTGTAATATTTATTTGAAATCTGGCACTCGGGAGAGGAGAATTTGAATAGGACCATTGGAAAATACACTGTTAATTGTTTATCTGACTCGGGAGAGCTTATAATTTTAACAGAGCTTTTAAAGAGAACATAGTTTTGAATTGATCACTGCAAGTAGATTCTTAATAGGGATATTGGAATTCAATTGTAGTTGATATATTTTATTCGGCACTCGGGAGAGGGAATAATACACATAAGTGTTCTTGGCTATTAATTGACTGAAATTCATGAAGATTAATTAATTAGGATTGATTGTTGTTGAAACCAGGTGAAATCTATACCTCTAGACCATTTTCTCTGATTGATTTTTAATCTAAAATTTGTGTGCGTGTTTTTAAATCTCTTAATTATTTATTTTAATTGCAAAATTCTTGATTATTGATTTTCTAGATAAAGTTTGGACTATTCTAATTACAAGCACTATTATTTTCATTTTACTCCCTGAGGGATCGATACTTGATTTTATCACTATATTAAAACTTGACACTCGTACGCTTGCGAGGAATTTTCACAACAAGTTTTTGGCGCCGTTGCTGGGGAGTAAATTTGATTAATTTTTAGTCTTGTTACCAATTAGTCTAGATTTTAATTTAGAGTTTTTTTTATTTTAATTTTAAGTTGCTAATTAATTTCTTCTTATTTTTAATTGCAGTCTATGCGACGATCTCAAAGTTCTAATTCTCTACTTTTTGATCCCGAGATCGAGCGCACTGCACGTGCTTTAAGACGAGCTAGAAGAGAAGAACTTGAAAGAATGGCTGAACAAGAAGAAAACCAAGCTCCCCTAGTGCCTATTAAAGATCACTTCAGACCGACGATTCAGGCTCACTACTCTGGAATCGCTCGTGGAACTATCAATGCAAACAATTTTGAGCTAAAGCCTGCATTGATCAACATGGTTCAACAGAACCAATTTAATGGGAGCGCCATTGCCGATCCTTATCTACACCTACGCACATTTTTGGAGATAACCGATACGGTAAAAATTAATGGTGTGTCTGAGGATACTATACGCTTACGCTTGTTTCCGTTTTCTCTCAGGGATCAAGCCAGAAGTTGGTTGCAATCATTGCCGCTTGGAAGCATCGCTACTTGGGAGGTGATGGCAGAAAAATTTCTTGCAAAATATTTTCCTCCTGCCAAAACCACCCAACTGAAGATCGAGATCAGCACCTTCCGGCAGATGGACACTGAACAGTTATACGAGGCGTGGGAAAGGTATAAAGAATTATTAAGACGTTGTCCTAACCACAATTTTGCAGATTGGGAACAGATTGAGTGGTTTTACAATGGACTGAATGCGCCTACGAGAATGAATGTGGACTCAGCGGCTGGAGGTACTATATTTGCGAAGGATCATGTTCAGGCTTATGATATATTGGAGGAGATGACGGTCAATAGTTTCCAATGGCCATCTGAGCGTATAGGAGTAAAGAAGCCGGCTGGAGTGTATGCAGTGGATCCTCTCACGTCCATCACTGCTCAATTATCTGCACTGACTACACAGGTAGCTTCTTTGAATAAGATTAATGTTGCAGATTCAAATGGAGTTGAAGGATCACCGACCATAGAGCAAGTCAATTATATAAATCCAAATGGCTACAGAGGATATGGAGGCTATAGAGGTAACCCTGTCCCAAATACTTATCATCCTAGCTTGCGTAATCATGAAAATTTTTCGTATGCTAACAATAAAAATGTGCTGAATCCTTCGGGATTCAATACAAACAAGGATGAGGGTAAGCAGTCGTTGGAGGATGTGGTTAGTACTTTTGTGCAGGAATCAGGTAAGAGGATGGCAAGAACTGAGTCTCGACTTGACAGTTTGGAGACGCACATGACCAACATGGGTGCTGTGTTACAATCCATGGAAACCAGCATAGGGCAGTTGGCGAACGCACTGAAGGACAACAACCGCGGCCAGTTTCCTAGCAATACTTAGGTAAATCCCAAGGAGCAGTGCAATTCCATAGAGTTGATAAGTGGAAAAGAAGTTGGAATTCAAGAACCTACTGTTGCGGATAAGAAACTTGAGGAAAAAGTTGAGGAGAAGGAGTCAAAACCGATGTATAAGCCTCCACTTCCCTACCCGCAGAGGTTCAAGAAGAAAACATTGGACGAGCAGTTTTCCAAATTCTTGGAGATTTTCAAGAAAATTCACATCAACATTCCCTTTGCTGATGCTTTGGCACAAATGCCGAACTACGCGAAATTCATCAAGGAGATGATTTCCAAGAAAAGGAGACTGCTAGAGAATGAGATGGTCAATCTGACGGAAGAGTGCAGTGCGGTGCTACAAAAGAAGATGCCACAGAAACTTAAGGATCCAGGGAGTTTTACTATTCCTTGTTCTATTGGTGGTTCTCATTTTAATAATGCACTTTGTGATTTAGGGGCCAGTATTAATTTAATGTCATTATCTATTTACAGGGCCTTGGAGTTGGGAGATATGGAATCGACTAAGATTTCATTACAATTGGCGGATCGGAGCATTAAATATCCACTAGGAATTGTTGAAGATGTTCTAGTCAAGGTGGATAAATTCATCTTCCCAGCGGATTTTGTGGTATTGGATATAGAAGCAGATCATGGTGCTCCACTCATTTTTGGGAGACCATTCTTGGCCACGGCAGATGCAAAAATTGAAGTGATGAAAGGGGAGTTGTCAATGGGTGTGGAGTGCGAACGAGTAATCTTCAACTTATTTACGAAAACACCTAATCCATCCATCGAACAATTATGCTTAGTTGAACCGGTTATGAAGTTGGAGGGTTGTTCAAAAGCCGACATTGCGGTTGATTCATCGAATGAGAGAGCGCCAAAACCACCAAAGAAGAACACGAAAAAATCAAAATTTAAAAGGCGGATCGTGGAATTTATTTGGCGCGTGAAAGAGAAAGGGAAGACTTAATACTTTGAGAGTCGGGCTGGCGACTCTAAACCAAGCGCTTTTTGGGAGGCAACCCAAAATTTTTGTTTTATTTTTATTTATTTTAATTTTTTTTTTATTTAAATTTCTGCTTTAATTTTTTTATTTTTATTTTTTTCTCATTAGCTAATTTTAAGTTTTTTGAATTATTGTTGATAATTTTGAAGGCCTAATTTTAAAATTGTTGAATTATTTTTCAGGATTTTGGTCTTCTTGCTGCAGCGCATTATAGGCACTCGCCCAAGATTGAAGGCGTCCGCTCACGATTTGGGAGTTGAAATCAGAGGCTCATGCGCGCCCGCACGCACTCCACACACCGAAGCCAAGCCAATAGCGTTTCCCTAAGCGCTATCGCGCTGTTCAATCGCGCTTCTTAAGCGCTATCGCGCATCAATAGCCGCGCTCATCAACAGCGCTATCTTAAGCGCTAACGCGCTCCAAGCTCCCCAACCGCGCTCGAATTAAGCGCTATCGCGCAGTCTAAGGGCGCCTCACTTAGCGCTAACGCGCTCCGTCACTCCTCCAAATCAGGCGCTATCGCGCTCCGGAATACACATCATTAAGCGTTATCGCGCTCTTCACTAGCGCAACGTCAAGCGCTAACGCGCGAATGTTTATGCGCTATCGCGCTACTTCATTATTCAGTTTAAAAGCCCATTCCAGAGTCTTCCTCCCAGACTTAAATCACGATCCCCAGTCCATATTTAAATCTCACGCAAGGGCATGATCATCGTAAATCTTCTAGTCAACAAAATATCATCAGCTCAAGGATTGTGATCTTAATTATAAGGCAGAGATTCTCAGAAATTGGTCTTGCTCCATCTCAGCTGTCGAGAAAGGGGAAATTGAAGAATTTGGAAAATGTATTCGTGAACGGTACAAAAGCTGAAATTTTATCTCTTACATTTATTTTTGATAAATGTTGTGATTTGAGGATATTGGGTTATCTGAGTTTTGTCTGAGTGGTGGATTGGAGTACGTTTGCGGCAGTGAAATTCTATCTCATTATATTAGTGCCTACCAAGTATTTGTTGAATTGCTTGGGTTATATTTGAACGTTGGTTGCTTGAATTGTTGGGAGTTTATTGCATTGTTTGAGGCATTTGATTTGAAGTGAGTTGAGTTATTGAGTTACAATGCCACCGAAAACCAAAGGGAAAGGAGCAATTTCTTCGTCCTCCGCGGCTTCATATGATAGACACCGATTTTGGAATGCCACAGCAGAGGAGTATTGTTTTGATGTAATGGAGCGAGGGATGCACAAAGAAAGAGGAATGAGTTTGAGAGAGTATAGTGCACCGGCGTTAATTGAAGCAAAGAGAAGAGGTTGGGAGACATTTGTTAGGAGTCCACCAGATGCTGTTATATCATTGATTCATGAGTTTTATGCAAATTTGATGGTCAAAGACGTGAATCTGAAAGTTTGAGTTCGAGGGAAATTGGTGCCTTTTGACAAGAGTACAATTAACCGTCTCTATGAAATGCCGGATTTGGACATTGCAGATGATGAGTATGAGGTATTTAAGAATCAGTCATATCCAGATAACATTGTACTTCAGACCTTGTGTGAGGATGGGGCGGAATGGAAGAGGAATGCGAAGGATGAAGTTGTTACATTTCCATCCATATTTCTTCGACGAGAAGCGAACAATTGGCATGAGTTTGTGGCTGCCAGGATGTTGCCATCTGGGCATACATCCGATGTGACTAAGGTTAGAGCTGGACTGGTGTACTGCATTGTGACAGGGAAATCCGTTGACGCTGGGAGAGTAATTCAGGAGTCTATTATTGCTGCAGTTAGGGGTTCCTCGACTATCAGTTTACCCCACTCGTCCTTGATTACTCAACTTTGCCGATTAGCTGGTGTTGTGTGGGATGATACAGAGCAGATTCTTCCAATTCGAGGTCCTATAAGAATTACTGGTGCATTGAGACGGGACACGAAGAAGAAAGTGTGGTAGTGGCCCCGAGGGTTGCGGTGGTTCAGCTGCCTGTTCAGAAGTACTGGCTGCTTTCTTCTTCTTGTCCCCTCTCAGTGCACCAGTAATTCTTATAGGACCTCAAATTGGAAGAATCTGCTCCGTATCATCCCACACAACACCAGCTAACCGGCAAAGTTGAGTAATTAAAGACGAGTGGGGTAAACTGATAGTTGAGGAACCCCTAACTGCAGCAATAATAGACTCCTGAATCACCCTCCCAGCATCAACAGATTTTCCAGTGACAATGCAGTACACAAGACCAGCTCTAACCTTAGTCACATCAGATGTATGCCCAGATGGCAAAATTCTGGCAGCCACAAACTCATGCCAATTATTCGCTTCTCTTCTAAGAAAGATGGATGGAAATGTAACAGCTTCATCCTTTGCATTCCTCTTCCATTCCGCCCCATCATGACACAAAGTATGAATTACAATATTCTCTGGATATGACTCATTCTTAAATACCTCATACTCATCATCTGAAATGTCCAAATCCGGCATTTCATAGAGACGGTTAATTGTACTCTTATCAAAAGGCACCAATTTCCCTCGAACTCGAACTTTCAGATTCACGTCTTTGACCATCAAATTTGCATAAAATTCATGAATCAATGATATAACAGCATCTGGTGGACTTCTAACAAATGTCTCCCAACCTCTTCTCTTAGCTTCAATTAACGTCGGCGCACTATGCTCTCTCAAACTCATTCCTCTTTCTTTGTGCATCCCTCGCTCCATTATATCAAAACAATACTCCTCTACTGTGGCATTCCAAAATCTATGTCTATCATATGAAGCAGCATAGGATGAAGAAATTGCTCCTTTCCCTTTGGTTTTCGGTGGCATTGTAACTCAATAATTCAACTCAAATCAAATCAAATGCCTCAAACAATGCACTAAACTCCAAACAATTCCAGCAACCAACGTTCAAATATAATCCAAGCAATTCAACAAACACTTGGTAGACACGAATAAAATGATATAGAACTTCACTGCATCAAACGTACTCTACACCACAACTCAGACAACCCAATAGCTTCAAATCACGACATTTATCACGAAACAAATGTAATAGATAAAATTTCAGCTTTTGTACCGTTCAAGAAGAACATTTTCCAAATTCTCCAAATTCCCCTTTCTCGACAAGCGTAGATGGAGCAAGCCCAATTCTGAGAATCTCTGCCTTGTAATCAAGATCAAAATCCTTGAGATGATGATATTTTGTTGAGTGAAAGATTTACGATGATCGTGCCAGTGTGTGAGATTTAAAGATGGACTCGAACGAGGGATCGTGATTTATAAATTGTGGAAGGAGTAGACTCTGGAGTGGGCTTTTAAATTTCTGAAGTAATACTTGCGCGATAGCGCCTAATCATGCGCTGTTCAATCGCGCGTTAGCGCTTGATGTGGTGTGGTAAAGGATGCGCGTTAGCGCCTAAGAGAGCACTATTAAGGAGCGCGATAGCACTTGATGGAGCGCTGTAAAGGAGCACGATAGCGCTTGTGAGTGCGCGTGATAGCGCCTGATGTGGAGGGGCGCAATAGCGCAAGGGTGAGAGCTAACGCGAATGATGAAGGTGCTGATGGTGATGCTTGTAGCGCGATTGCGCTTATGGGAAGCGCTAATGGAGAGGGGCGATAGCGCAGGTAGTGCTGGTGCATCAGTGTGGCGCAAAGGAAGCGCGTGCGCTCAAGAGGGTTGGCGCGGGCGCTCCTTTAAGTCGCAAAATAACTCCACTTTCGTCCAGGTAAGGCGCGGGCGCTCCCATAAATGGGGCGGGCGCACCTCTTGCTCGAATTTGAGATTTTTGGAGCCTGCAAATTTTTGAAAATTTAGAAAAATTAGCTCAAAAATTTAAAATAATTAAAAAAAACTTAAAACAATTAAATAACAAAAAATTAAATAAACTAAAAATAAAAACAAATAAATTAAAATAAAATAAAAGAAAATGCTTGGGTTGCCTCCCAAGTAGCGCTTGGTTTAAATTCGTCAGCCCGACTTTAACTGGATTAATTCTTCCCCTTCTCTTTCACTCGCCAAATAAATTCCACGAACCGCCTTTTAAATTTTGCTTTTTTCGTGGCCTTCTTTGGTGGTTTTGGTGCTCTCTTGTTCGATGAATTAACCGCAATGTCGGCTTTTGAACGACCCTCCAAATTCATAACCGGCTCTATCAAGCATAATTTTTCAATAGGGGTGTTAGATGACTTCATGAATATATTAAAAATTACACTTTCACCGTCCACACCCATTGACAATGCACCTCTCTTCACCTCTATCTTGGCATCGGCAGTGGCCAAGAAAGGTCTCCCCAATATCAGGGGCATGTTTGCATCCTCCTCCATATCTAACACAACAAAATCCGCTGGAAAAATAAATTTATCTACTTTTACCAAAACATCTTCAATGATTCCAAGCGGATATGTGATAGATCGATCAGCCAACTGCAACGCGATCATGGTGGGCTTCACCTCACCAAGTCCTAAGCTCCTGAAAACAGTCAAAGGCATGAGATTAATGCTAGCTCCTAAATTGCAAAGTGCATTATTAAAATAAGAAGAGCCAATAGTGCAAGGAATAGTAAAACTCCCTGGATCCTTAAGCTTTTGTGGCATCTTCTTTTGGAGCACCGCACTGCACTCTTCTGTTAAATTCACTACCTCGTTCTCTAGCAGCCTCCTCTTCTTGGACATCACCTCCTTGATGAACTTCGCATAATTCGGCATTTGCTCCAAAGCTTCAGCAAAGGGGATGTTGATGTGAATTTTCTTGAAAATCTCCAAGAACTTGGAGAACTGCTCGTCCAATGCTTTCTTCTTGAACCTTTGCGGGTATGGAAGTGAAGGCTTGTACATCAGTTTTGGCTCAGATTCAAGCTCCTTCTCTTTCTCCTCAACTTTTTCCTCAAGTTTCTTATCTGCAACAGTAAGAATTTGGACTCCAACGTCTTTGGCACTCCGCACTTCGATGGCATTGCACTGCTCCTTGGGATTCACCTCAGTATTGCTAGGGAACTGGCCGCGATTGTTGTCCTTCAGTGCGTTCGCCAACTGCCCAATACTAGTCTCCATGGATTGTAACACTGCGACCATGTTGGCCATGTGCGTCTCCAAACTGTCAAGTCGAGACTTAGTTCTCGCCATCCTCTTACCTGATTCCTGCACAAAAGTACTAACCACATCCTCCAACGACTGTTTACCCTCATCCTTGTTTGTATTGAATCCCGAAGGATTCAGCACATTTTTATTGTTAGCATACGAAAAATTTTCATGATTACGCAAGCTAGGATGATAAGTATTTGGGACAGGGTTACCTCTATAGCCTCCATATCCTCGGTAGCCATTAGGATTTATATAATTGACTTGCTCTATGACCGATGATCCTTCAACTCCAGTTGAATCTGCAACATTAATTTTATTCAAAGAAGTTACCTGTGTAGTCAGTGCAGATAATTGAGCAATGATGGACGTGAGAGGATCCACTGCATACACTCCAGCTGACTTCTTTACTCCTATACGCTCAGATGGCCATTGGAAACTATTGACCGTCATCTCCTCCAACATATCATAAGCCTGAACATGATCCTTCGCAAATATAGTACCTCCAGCAACAGAATCGACATTCATCCTTGTAGGCGCATTCAGTCCGTTGTAAAACCACTCGATCTGTTCCCAATCTGCAAAATTGTGGTTAGGACAACGTCTTAATAATTCTTTATACCTTTCCCACGCCTCGTATAACTGTTCAGTGTCCATCTGCCGGAAGGTGCTGATCTCGATCTTCAGTTGGGTGGTTTTGGCAGGAGGAAAATATTTTGCAAAAAATTTTTCTGACATCCCCTCCCAAGTAGTGATACTTCCAAGCGGCAGTGATTGCAACCAACTTCTGGCTTGATCCCTGAGAGAAAACGGAAACAAGAGTAAGCGTATAATATCCTCAAACACACCATTAATTTTTACCGTATCGGTTATCTCTAAAAAGGTGCGTAGGTGTAGATAAGGATCGGCAGTGGCGCTCCCATTAAATTGGTTCTGTTGAACCATGTTGATCAATGCAGGCTTCAGCTCAAAATTGTTTGCATTGATAGTTCCTCGAGCGATTCCAGAATAGTGAGCCTGGATCGTCGGTCTGAAGTGTTCTCTAATAGGCACTAGGGGAGCTTGATTTGCTTTTTGTTCAGCCATTATTTCAATTTCTTCTCTTCTAGCTCGTCTTAAAGCACGTGCAGTGCGCTCGATCTCCGGATCAAACAGTAGAGAATTAGCACTTTGAGATCGTCGCATAGACTGCAATTAAAAGATAAGAGAAAATTAATTAGTAACTTAAAAAATAAAATAAAAACTCTAAATTAAAATCTAGACTAATTGGTAACAAGACTAAAAAAAAATTAATCAAAATTTACTCCCCGGCAACGGCGCCAAAAACTTGTTGTGAAAACTGCTCGCAAGCGTACGAGTGTCAAGTTTTAATATAGTGATTAAATCAGATATCGATCCCAAAGGGAGTAAAATGAAAATATTCAGTACTTGTAATTAAAATAGTCTAAACTTTATCTAGAAAATCAAACTTTGAGAATTTTTGCAATAAAATAAATAATCAGATGATTTAAAAGCACGCACACAACTTTCAGATTAAAAATCAATCAGAGAAAAATGGTCTAGAGGTATAGATTTCACCTGGTTTCAACAACGATCAATCCTAATTAATTAATCTTCATGAATTCCAATCAATTAATAGTCAAGAACACTTAAGTTTATTATTTCCCTCTCCCGAGCAAGAAATAATGTTTATCAACTACAATTAAATTCCAATATCCCTATTAAGAATTTATCGCAGTGATCTATCACAAAACAATGTTCTTTTTAAAAGCTCTGTTAAAATCATACACTCTCCCGAGCTGTATAAATAATTAGCAGTGTATTTTCTAATGTCCTATTCAAAATCCCCTCTCCCGAGCAATGATTTCAAATAAATATAACAAATCAATTATTGATCAGATAATTGAAAAGACAATCAATTCTAGAAAAAACAATTAATCTAGAAGAAATTCAATTCAATAAAATCAAAAATTCATGAAAGCATCTACACCAGGTTCCATCCGACCTCTAGACTATAAAAATTAGTTCATAATAAAATTCTGAAAACAATAAATCATAAATTCAAACATATTCAGAATTAAATAAAAGATAAGAAACAAATCCTTCGTCGATGCCGTGTCCGGTCGATCAAACTCCGTCTTCGTTCTTCAATTGAGCTCCAAAAAAATCCTCAGGAAAATCACACGATCAAATCCTCTGATTTCTGTGTAAAATATTGTGGCGGCTCTCCTCTCTTATTTTCAGATAAAAATCCTTTTATACTTCTCAGCAAAAGCCCTTCAAAAAGCCCATAGAATTAATTGCCCAAAATAATTAAAATTTCCAAATCAGCAACGGGGCGGACGCTCAATAGACGGCGCGGGCGCGCCTTCAACTCAAAATCTCAATTCTCCCAGAAATATAGCATTGCGCGTTAGCTCTTGAAGAAGCGCTAACAAGGAGCGCTGATAAGAATTCTCTTGGCCCAATAACAAAAGGCCCATTAACCTCTCTTTACTGTACGTTTCCTTTTTTTTCTTCAATTTTCTCTTCTTTTCTTTTTTCTTTCTTTTATTCTTCTTTTCTCCTTTTTCCTCTCATTTCCACATAAAATCAATAATTTCCTACACTCACAAAAACAACAAAACATCCACATAAATCTGCTCGAAACAAACAATTAATAATTAAAATTATATATAAATTAAGTGTATAAAATACACTTATCAATGGCAGAGATAATATAACATTAGAAACTGTTTTGAATGGTCTTAAAAGCAAAAAGATCGATTTGAAAACCAATAGGAGTGGTAATAATTCTGGTGAGGTTATGTTTGTTAGGGAAAGGTCTAAAACTCGCTTTCAAAGACATTTAAACAACCATAACCAATCTTCTGCTAAAAATCGAAGTAAAAGTAAGCAAAGATCTCAGTCGAGGCCTAAAAACAGAAAATATTTTAATTGTGGTGAAATAGGTCATTACATTAAAGATTGTTCAAGGCCTAAACAATAACAAAACCAGAATTACAAAAATAAGCATGATGATACTGCTAATATGGCTTCTTGTAGTGAAAACATGGGTGACATTTTTATGGTGACTGAAATAGCTGATGTGCCTACTGTGAATTCTGTCCATTCCAATTCTTTGAGTGAAAATTAGTGGTTAGTTGATTTTGCTTGCACGTTTCACATGTCTCCCTTTAAAACTTTTTTTTATAATTATCAAGAAGTGAAGCATGGGTCAGTGTCTATGGCAAATGATAATTCGTGTCAAGTTGCTGGTTTTGGTGATATGTCTCTGAAATTTGATTCTGGATATATGTTAATTCTGAAAAATGTGAGACATGTTCCTGACTTATGCCATAATTTGATTTATTGTGCTGTTTTAGAAGATGACGTTCTACAGGGTAGATGGGTTAATGGGGTCATGAAAATCTTGAAAGGTTCTTTGGTGATTTTCAAAACTGAAAAATTGAGAAACTTGTATGTTTGCCATGCTAAACCTGAATCTTGTTTTCAAAACTCTGTGAATGCTGTTTTGATTTATAAAATAGATTTGTGGCACAAAAGACTAGGTCACATGAGTTCTAAAGGTTTAGAAATTTTACATAAAGATGGTTACTTTGGTACTGAAAAATTGTCTTGTGTGCCATTTTGTGATGCATGTGTTCTTGACAAACAATCTAGAGTCAAGTTTCCACATTCCCCAAGTCCCAAAAAATATGTCACTTCTGAAATTCTTGAATATTTGCATGTTGATGTTTGGGGTCCTGCTAGTGTGCCCACGTATGGTGAAAATCAATGTTTCTTATCTATGATTGATTATTTTTCAAGGAAAGTTTGGGTGTTTTTATTGAAAAACAAATCTAATGTATTTGAAAAGTTTAAAAATTGAAAAAACTTGATTGAAAATCAAACTGGTAAGAAAATTAAATTCTAAGAACCGATAATGGTCTTGAATTTTGTAACAAATTGTTTGACAATCTGTGTGTTGAATCTGGTATTCAAAGACATGAGACTGTCCCTTATACGCCTCAACAAAATGGTGTTGCTGAACGTAAGAATAGAACTTTACTTGAAAGGGTGAGGTGTATGCTTGCATGTTCTGGACTTTCAAAAAAGTTCTGGGGTGAAGCTGTTTGTACAATAGCTTATTTGATAAATAGGTCCCCTTCTATGCCTTTGAATGGTAAGTGTCCAGAATTTGTATGGTAAGTGTAGTGACCCGCGCCGTGATCACCTACTAATCAGAAGCTTAAGCATGTTTTTAACTTAAATAAAAAATCATCAGAATTAACAGCGAAAAAGCATAAATAAATCCCCAAATAAAATAATTATGATACAACTCCCGCCAGATTGAGGTGTCAAAAATGCACTCTACATGTGGGAATCGTGCCTGGTTCGAGCCTCCGAACCCAGTTCGGACCGTCCGAACCCAGACCTATAAAAAAGGGTCCGAGGCTCTCATTTTGAATGCCAAATTCCTCTCCTCTCCCGGTAATGGCTCTATTTTAAGGGCTTCGGGACTCTTTCTTTAAGAGTTGGAGTAGGAAATAGTATTTTTTTATAGCGGACAGTGTCCGCAGTAGCAGCCAGGCGGCGGAGCTCTGGCGAGGCGTCTAGGGGTCGTAGCTAGGCTATGCCCAGGCTCTGGGGCATGCGTCATCAGCGGGCTGACGACGGACGAAGGTAATGGCTTTGGTTTTCTATAGTAAATAGGGAGTAGGCTATAGTTTAATTAAGGCTTTTAGAGCCTAGTAGGTGATGTTTGGCATGCTAGGTAATGCATGGTTATTTATGTTGTAGTGTTGCATGGTAGGCTTGGACCTAGATGGGAGCTTCTAGGATCTGCCTTAGATAGGTACGGAAGTATTATTCGAGATATCCAGATTGAGTATGCATGTATTATGTGTTTGCATGGATTATGTGATTGCATGTTTTATATGCCTTTATATACAACATGTCATGACTGTATGTTGCATATATGAGCATATTGAGCCTTTACCTTAGAGGTATCCTTTAGTAGGGCGCTCACCCTACGAGTTTGTGGATGGTTGGATACGTAAGTCTTGTGTCAGGTCACCTTTATGGTTGGACACATGTACTAGTATCAGGTCACCATTATCCACTGGGTATATGAGTCACCTCCTGATGCGACGGCGCAACGTGCTATATACCCTGGGCCCGGTCTTTGAGCATGTTTCTTGACCTGAGAGTCTTGGTATCCAGTTCACTTGCATACATGCACACATAACACTGTATACTCATACTCTCGTAGTGAGTATGTTAGGCTCACTTCCGGTTATTTTCTGTTGGCTGGATGTCCTATTTCATGGGGCAGTTGCAGGTAGTTCTCCCGGAGACAAGGAGGTTAGGTGGTGACCAAGGCTGGATAGCAGGGTTGACCACTAGGTTTTGCTTACCTGGTATTTGACTTACTTTAATTCCGCAGTTACTCTGATTAAGATTATTTTATTGACTAATTGCATGCTTAAGTTCTGATTAGTAGGTGATCACGGCGCGGGTCACTACAGTAAGTGTCCAAAGTTTGCATGTTCTGGACTTTCAAAAAAGTTCTGGGGTGAAGCTGTTTGTATAGAAGCTTATTTGATAAATAGGTCCCCTTCTGTGCCTTTGAATGGTAAGTGTCCAGAATTTGTATGGTCTGGTACACAAACTGATTTGTCAAACTTGAAAGTTTTTGGTTGTTTTGCTTTTGTGCATAAAAAACAAGATAAACTTGAACCTAGATCAGTAAAATGTGTTTTTCTTGGCTATCCCGATGGGGTTAAGGGTTATAGATTGTGATTAAGGGATCAAACTGGTTTTAAAGTGTTAATCAGTAGGGATGTTTTTTTCAATGAATCTGATTTTCCATGTTTATCTGCTCCCTTACCCATTCCCAAGCTGCTACTGCTCCAAACAAGGTGGAGTATTCATCTGGTTCAAGTATTGTTTCTGAGAATGGGCAGAATGTGCCTATTGTGGATGAAGTGCCTGAAAATATGTCTGAAAATGCTAATGATGGTTCTGATGTGCATGAGGAAACTGGTGAAAATGTGCATAAAAATGACTTGAATGATTATCAATTAGCTAGGGATAGATCTAGGAGGAATATTAGGCCTCCACGACGATTTGATAACTTTCACACGACTTATTATGCATTCAGTGTACTTGAATCTATTGATAATGTTGAACCTAAGTCGTATGACGAAGCCTTAAAATCTGAAAACTCTGTGAAATGGTTAAATGCAATGAAAGAAGAAATTAATTCTTTGCATGTTAACAACACTTGGATTCTTGTACCTAAACCTGAAAATTGTTCTATTGTGGACTATAAGTGGTTGTTCAAGGTCAAGAATGAGTGTGAATCTGTCAGATTTAAAGCTAGGTTAGTGGCTAAGGGTTTTACTCAAAAAAAAGGGATAGACTATACTGAAATTTTTGCTCTTGTTGTTAAATTCACTACTGTGAGAATTATTCTTACCCTTGTTGCTCAATTTGATTGGGAGTTAAAACAATTAGATGTTAAAACTGCTTTTTTACATGGTGAACTTAATGAGAAAATTTTTATGAGGCAACCTGATGGTTTTGTAAACACTAAGTATCCTGATCATGTGTGTCTGCTTAAGAAATCTTTGTATGGATTAAAAAAATCTCATAGATAATGGAATAAAAAGTTTGATGAATGCATGCTTTCTTTGGGTTTTACTAGGAGTAATTATGACCATTGCTTGTATTTCAAACAAATTCCAAGGTTCCAGTTTTCTTGCTTATCTATGTGGATGATATGCTATTGATTAGTTCTTGTGTGAAAATTGTTGAAGATGTCAAAAATTGCTTGAGTGCTAATTTTGATATGAAATTTCTAGGAGATGCTAAAAGGATTCTTGGCATGAATATTTATAGGGATAGAAAACGGTCTATCATCTTGCTAAATCAGGATACTTATGTGAAGTTTTGAATAAATTTTCCATGTCTAATGCCAAACCTGTTAATGTGCCTCTTGTACCTAAAACTGAATATGATGTTAAATGCATGAAGAATGTGCCTTATTCTAATGTTATTGGTTCTGTCATGTATTTAATGGTTAGCACAAGACCTGATATTGCATATTTTGTGAGTTGTTTGAGTCGTTATATGTTTCATCCCGGAGTTTACCATTGGGAAGCTCTCAAATTTCTGCTGAGATATTTGAATGGCTCTGTGAATCATGGTTTAAAATTTTCCAAATCTGAAACTGGTGTTAAATTAGTAGGATATGTGGATTCTAACTATGCCAATGATAGGGACAACAGAAAATCTACATCTTCTTATGTGTGTACATTATGTGGTGCTTGCATTAGCTGAAAATCTCAATTACAACACATTGTAGCCCTTTCAACCACTGAATCTAAGTATGTAGCTGTCACTGAAGAATTAAAAGAAGCTATTTGGTTGAAAGGTCTTATTTCTGAAATTGGTTTTCTTGAAGGTGAAGTTGTTGTATTTTTTGATAGTCAATCTGGCATCCAACTGTATAAGAATCCTGTTTTTCATGATAGAACTAAACATATTGATGTTAGATTCCACTACATTCGTGATGTGGTTGCTAAATGTATTGTGTATCTTGAAAAGATTCCTTCTGAATTTAATTCTACTGATATGAGAACCAAGTGTTTATCTGTTGAAAATTTTAGATCATGTTTGAAAATTTTAAACTTTGATATTTCCGACTGATTTGTTCTGTCACTATGTGGTGTAGTAGCTTACTTTGTGTTTGCTACATGTTTGTTGTGGGGCGATGATTATAACTATAGGTGACTTTCCAAAACCAGTGAACCGGCGTTGGGCCAAAAGGTGGAGATTTGTTGGGCTTTGGCCCAACTACTTTATTTTATTTCTCAGCCCAATTAAAAGGCCCTTGTATAAAGCCTTACCCCCAACCCTAATCTGCTGATCGAGATAGAGAGATTGAGATGAGCGTGAGGATTGAGCAGCCGCAAGGGAAAGAAACGTGTGCGTTCTTGGCTTTCTTCGTGAACAGAGTGAGCGTTCCTTTTTTATTTTCTTGCATTCGTGGATTGTTGTCTTCTTTTCCTCGGTGAGCTTTGTGCTGCTCTGTGTGAGTCTCTTTCATGTTTCTTCCTCGTGTGGTTGGGTGGTTTCCTACTGTGTGTAGGGCTTCAAGGGTGCAATAGGGCGTGAGAATCCTTTGTGCCTTCGCCTTGGTTTGCCGGTTGAAAAGGAGAGACGGTTTAGTTATCTGAGCCCCGAAGATTGCTGATTTCTTCCCGTTTATTTCTCTGATGTTTCTTTGGTTTCTTTTTGCCTGCTGCTGGCTTTGGTTTGTTATTGTGCAGGTACATAGAGGCTGGCTATTCGGCTCAAGTACAAGGTGGATACCTAACAAATACAATTTACTCGTATCTTTATTTTGGAAGCACGGAGTCACGGACAATATATATCGTTTAGATTTTTTTTTAAACAAAAGGTTTCCAAAAATACTTACATTATTTTTTTCAAAACAAAGTATTATGAATAAATTGAGTTCTTTATGCCACTCAAATTTAATATATGCGTGTTATTTTCAATCCATTAATTTGTTATCTTCGAGGGGGATGTTTTAAGATGATATATATTTTAGCAGAAAATTATTTCTGTAAAACTATATATTAACAGCGTCGAATCTGGCTTATTTATCTCCTCGAGTCTCTGACATTAGATTGCTTGATTTTCATTTCTAAACCTCTGCCGCAAGACTTGGGCACCCAAATATTATTATTATTTTTTCTTTTCATTCCTAAAAAATTATTATTGTTGTAATTTTTTTTATAACTTGAGAACCTGCGACCACTAGCATTCGGTTTGCACTGAGTAAACCTGCGAACTGATACAATAATTTACAAAATACGTTGGCTATATAGGTAAAAAAACACTGGACAAGTCATGTGTGACAAACTTTTACGAGAAGATTGTTGCAAGGAGAATCGGATTTCTTATTGCTGGCCAATCTCTTATTCTCCTCCAAACTTGAACAGTACCTCCTATGAATCTTTTTTTTTTTTTTTTTTGAGTGGAACGAGTAATATTATTAGAGAGTCAAAAGATCCTGAATTACAAGTTTCACTAACCAACTAGGAAAATCTTTTGATTTCCACACAAAAGGTGAAGGAGATGAATCTTATTGTTACAATACTTAGATAAGATAATTGTTGTGGTAGTGGTATATTTTAGGATCTTTACAAATTTAGCACCAAATTAATTATTTTAAACTCTTAAACTTTTACAATATTATGATATAACAGTACGGAAAACAAAAATTTCCTACACATTTTCGGCGAGTCAAGAAAAAAATCGAAATATTTTAAAAACAAGTGGAGATAAAGTTTATATAGAAATAAGAAAGAGATAATTGCCCCATTTACCCCTTAAACTCAAAAAAGGGCATGTGACCATGGGTCCAATGATTCCTTGTGACAGCACAAAGAGAAAGAAAAAGTCCTAATTCAAAATTCGCAAAGTTGTTGGCACTTTTATTTAAATTAAATCACCTACTCCTTGTGCCATTTTGGAAACCAATATGCTCTATAAAATCCATTCCCATTCACAAAAACACACACAAAACACACCCCAAAAAAAAAATATATGTCTACGCCAATATCATCCCCAACCAAATCCCTCAATCATTCCCTTCACATGATCTTCTCCATCAAACTGCCACCATCCTCTTCCCTAACTTACATGAAGCACAAAACCCTACTCCGAACCGTCGTGTTCTCGCACTTTTATCGGCTGGCTTGAGCTCTCACGAGGGAGAAATCGTTCCTAGTTCGACAACTAAAAGACATAGAGTTCATCCGCTTTTCGCGGTACCCATTGAAGAAATTTATAAGCAAGAGTGGTTATAAGCAGAAGCCGAAGAAGAAGAAGCTCTTCTTCGGTTCGTTCCGGCTGCACTACAACTGGTGTTCTTCGCATGTCACGCCTATGATGCAGCTTGATCACAACGTGAGTACTTGGGGTAGTTTCCAGATTTCTAAGTACGAAAGTATTATCCTAGACGAAGACGCAAAGTGTATATATATAGTATAAAATCTAACTGCAAAGTGTATACATACATGTCTCGTCCTTGGCTAACATGAATAAATGTATACGCGACCAAACAAACAAACAAACAAACACACGGATCACGAAGAGGACTGAATTTTCTACCATTTCATTCCGAATTAATGTTCGGAAATTCTTTTTATCTGTATGGTTTTTTTGCGTAGTCCATGATATCTATGGAATTTTTACATGATATGACTTGATATAGAGATCACCAATATCTCAACAATTAGGAGTGCACGTTAATATATGTTAGAGATAATAAAACCATGTAATAGCTACTTAAACGATTTTCACTTATCAAATGACAAGTATAATAAAATATTTAATTACTCACTTAAATAGAGTACATATTCAAGTAAATAATGTACAATAATATTCAAATGAGATACGTAAAGAGGTAAATATAATACATATTTATCATGTTTTAGTATTTAAACAAAAAAAAACTATATTAATGTTAATTGACAAGCAAATAATGAAAAATTTAAATAAAGTACAGATGTAAGTAAATCAAGTACATCCAAGCAAAAACATAGCACATATAAGTGTTAACAGAGCACATCGTTGTCAAATTTGAATATTTTTTGTCTCCACCGAGCATGAACGTGATTGGGTACAAAACATAATTTGAGATAGTAGTTTCAAATATTGAATTATTAATAAGTTGTTCGCACAAGCACATAGTTTAAGATTAGCAAACATGTGATCAACTTTTTGCAAGTAGTCCATGAATGTCTATGTAATATTTACATGATATGATTTCAAATAGAGATCACCAATATTCCAATCATTAGGAGTGCAAGTTAAATTATGTTTGAGATACTAAAACTATGTATAACTACTCAAACAAGTTTCACTTATCAAATGACAAGTATAATCTAAGATTTAGTTACTCACTTAAATAGGGTACATATTCAAGTAAATAAAGTACAATAATATTCAAATGAGGTACGTAAAGAGGAGAATATAACACATAATTATCATGTTTCAGTATTTATACAAAAAAACCTATATTAATGTCAATTGACAAGTACATATGTATGTAAATCAAGTACATCCAAGCAGTGTTTTCATAACCGGACCGGTGATCGAACCGGTCTATCTAAAAAAAATGTTCCAACCGGTCGGACCGTTTTAACCGGACGGTCGAACCGGAAAACCATTTATATAATATAATCTAATAAATAATATATTTTAAATTTTAAAAACTCAAAAATATATATAAATAGACAAAAAATATATATATTTGTCATAGTTTGAAAACTAAATAAATATGTAAATATATTCAAAATGTCAATTATACTTCTAAATTATTTAAATAATTAATTATTTAATTTTTAAAAAATCAATAATTATTAAAATATTTTTTTAATGAAGTACAAATTCCAAATAATCATGTATATATATAAAAATATATTAAATTTAAAGTTTTTAAAATAAAAAAATTCAAATTTAAAAAAAAATTTGAAAAACCGGTTCAACCGGTTGAACCGGTTTTCCGGTTATTGACCGGTCCAACCGGTTCTTGGTCGGTTTTGATCGGTTCTGACCGGTTGGACCGATTTTCCAGTTCCCGGTGAAGTTCCGGACCGGACCGACGACCGGTTCCCGATCGAACCGGCCGGTCCGGTCCGATTTTAATAACATTGCATCCAAGTATAAACAGAGCACATATATGAGTCAATAGAGCACATTATTATCAAATTTGAGTTTTCGGTAGGAAAATTGTGGTCTTCAACGAGCATGAACATGATTGGGTACAAAACAGTGTGATATACACCAACATCTAAAATGTACAAGATCTTGTTGTATGGTAAATTGCAACATATTGATTCAAATAATTGATCAAGTTAATATCTTATTTTGTGAGGGACAACTATTATCGAGTACAAACAAGATCAGATTGAGTATAATAGTTTTCAAATCGAGCACACCGTACACATGCATTGAGTAAAATATGTCATCGATCATGCACAATGTAGAGTGAGTCCATATTAACCAAGATAAGGAACTCAATTGTTTTTTCGGATGAAGTTATAGTGTGACAATGTCGAGGTACAAAATCAAGCTCAGTAAACATTCAAAAACTTCAAGATATCATGGACACAAAAACTTTGATGGAGATGAATTTATATGAGATACAATATTTCAATAGTAATGCTGAAGAAAGAATACCATTATATAGTATCATCACTTGATGTGATATACACCACCATCTCAAATGTACAAGATCTTGTTGCAAGGTAAATTTCAACATATTGATACAAATAATTGATCAAGCTAATATCTTATTTTGTGAGGGACAACTAGAGAAATTATCGAGTACAAACAAGATCAAATTGAGTACATTAGTTTTTAAATCGAGCACACTGTACACATGCATTGAGTACAATATGTCTTCGATCGAGCACAATATAGAGTGAGTCCATATTAACCAAGATAATGAACGCAATTGCTTTTTCGGATGAAGTTATAGTGTGACAATGTCGAGGTACAAAATCATGGTCAGTAAACATCCAAAAACTTCAAGATATCATGGACACAAGAACTTTAATAGAGATGAATGTATATGAGGTACAATATTTCAATAGTAATGCTGAAAAAATAATACCATTATATAGTACCATCACTTGATGTGATATACACCACCATCTAAAATTTACAAGATCTTGTTGCAAGGTAGATTCCAACATATTGATACAAATAATTGATCAAGCTAATATCTTATTTCGTGAGGGACAACTTGAGAAATTATTGAGTAAAAACAAGATCAGATTGAGTACATTCATTTTTAAATCGAGAACAACGTACACATGCATTGAGTACAATATGTTGTCGATCGAGCACATGGTATAGTGAGTCCATATTAACCAAGATAAGGAGCACAATTGATTTTTCGGATGACGTTATAGTGTGACATTTTTTAGGTACAAAATAATGATCAGTAAACATCCAAAAACTTCAAGATATCATGGACACAAGGACTTCAATAGAGAAGAATCTATATAAGATACAATATTTCAATAGTAATGTTGAGGAAAGAATACCATTATAGACTACCATCACTTGATGTGATATACATCAGCATCTAAAATGTACAAGATCTTGTTACAAGGTAAATTCCAACATATTCATACAGGTAATTGATCAAGCTAATATCTTATTTTGTGAGGGACAACTAGAGAAATTATCGAGTACAAAAAAAGATCAAATTGAGTACATTAGTTTTTAAATCGAGCACACCGTACACATGAATTGAGTACAATCTGTCTTCGATCTAGAACAATGTAGAGTGAGTCCATATTAACCAATATAAGGAACACAATTTCTTTTCCAGAGGAAGTTATAGTGTGACATTGTTGAGGTACAAAATAATGGTCAGTAAACATCTAAAAACTTCAAGATATCATGGACACAAGAACATCAATAGAGATGAATCTATATAAGATACAATATTTCACTAGTAATGTTGAAGAAATATTACCATTATATAGTACCATCACTTGATGTGATATACACCAGCATCTAAAATGTACAAGATTTTATTGCAAGGTAAATTCCAACATATCGATTCAAATAATTGATCGAGCTAATATCTTATTTTGTGAGGACAACTAGCGAAATTATCGAGTATAAACAAGTTCAGATTGAGTACAATAGTTTTTATAGTGTGACATTGTCGAGGTACAAAATCGATCAGATTGAGTACAATGGTTTTGTAATATAGAAAAATGTACACATGAGTAGAGTACAATATATTGTAGATATAGCAGAAACCAAAGTGAGTCCATATTAACCAAGATAATGAACAAAATTACTTTTTCGGATGAAGTTATAGTGTGACATTGTCGAGGTACAAATCGATCAGATTGAGTACAATATTTTTTGTAATAGAGTACAATATACCATTTGTAGAGTACACTATATTGTAGATCGAGCACAAACTTAGAGTGAGTCCATATTAACCAAGATAATGAACACAATATATCTGGCGGATGAAGTTATAATGTGACATTGCCGAGGTACAAAATCGACCAGATTGAGTACAATGGTTTTGTAATAGAGTACAATGTGCAAATGATTATAGTACAATATATTGTAGATCGAGCACAAACCCAAAGTGAGTCCATATTAACCAAGATAATGAACACAATTTCTGTTTCAAATGAAGTTATAGTGTGACATTGTCAGGTACAAAATCGATCAGATTGAGTACAATGGTTTTGTACTAGAGTACAATGTACCATGAGTAGAGTACAATATTTTGTAGATCGAGCACAAACCCAGAGTGAGTCCATATTAACCAATATAATGAACATAACTTATTTGCCAGATGAAATTATAGTGTGACATTATCGAGGTACAAAATCGATCAGATTGAGTATAATGGTTTTGTTATAGAGTACAATGTATACATGAGTATAGTACAATTAATAATATATAAGAGCAATGAAAAAGAACTTCTGAGTATCATTTTTATCTTTTCGCAACAAGACACAATCAACTTAATTATTGTTACAAAATAGCTTACTTTTGGCACAAATTTACCCAAATTTGGGACAATAAGGACCCAATTAAGTATAAAACATTGAGAACTGAACACATAAACTTAGGGGAACAACGAGCACTTCTTTTAAACACTTTTAATTAATCAATAAATATGAGTTATGAAAAAGAACTTCTTATCATTGTTTTTAACTTTTCGCAATAAAACACTATCAACCAAATTATTGATACAAGATAGCTAACTTTTGACACAAAAGTACCCAAATTTGAGACAATCACGAACCAAATAAGTACAAAACGTTGAGAACCGGGCACATAATCAGGTACAAAAAATGATTATGGATCGTGTGCATCTTCTCCATAATCCAACTCATTCTTTTTGCGACTTTATCATTATTTTTTCCTGTTTACGAAAATAAATTAGATATAAAATACTTTAGGTTCACGATAAGTACAGAAGAACTCAAAAAATTAATTGCGACATCTTGCAAATTCTTTATTTCTTTTTGCATACGTGGATTTGTGTGATGATGAAATTTTGGGTCAATCTTTTTAATAATTCAATACACAAAACTATGAGATGATGAATAACTTCTTGACCAATGACCAACCAACCTTAAATTGGACATGTGGTCAATTTATTAGGTTAGCAACAAAACATTTTGATTTAGTAATTTAAATTTTGATTTTGAGTCACAATTAAAGTATGTGCATACACACACAAAGAAACAATGTAAAAAATTTTGTGTATCAAATGTTTATTACGTACATACATATTTGCTCATGTTTAAATTTTTTTGCAGCATTTATACGAACAACTAGTAGGCATATAAGTTGATATGCCAATGCGAGAACCTATCTATCATATTCTAAATAATTACACAAAATATTTATTTAAAAATGAAAAACACGCAACAAAGTCTAAAAATTCTAATTTTTCAAAATTTATTTAGTTTGCATTTGTTATCAAATATTTGAAATATTTACGGTAGTTACCATGGTTGTCTCACTAATCTGAGCATGAATTTTGGGGAAAATCTTGGATATAGATAAGGATTGTTGATTACAATATTTTCTTTATAAATCAACCATGATTCTAGAGAAGAAGAACATAGATGTGTATGATAAAATGGTTTTGGGAATAGTGAATTTTTTTTTAAAAAAAAATAAAAACTGAGATAAAATTTTTGTAGATGAATACAAAGATAGTTAATTTGTACAAAGATGTTTCATGGGTAAAGAAAAAATATGATAGAGATGAATAATGAAATAAGAGTGGAGCACTCATGATGAAGAAGAAAAATCATATGCATATCACGTTTCAAATAAGGGTATTTTAGTATTTTAGAGTTGTTAGGAAATTAAAATAAATCAATGTGTGGGGTCAGAGAGTTGGAATGTATGTTTTCTGACACAGGGACTGTTGACAAATTTATGTTTGTGTATGGGAATTTTAAGGAAATTTGCCCATAAATCAAAAGGGTTATTGGATTTTCTATCCCTTTTTTTTTTGTTGTTTCATTGAGATTTGTGCAGATTCAAACCATGTTTTTGTGTAAAATTCATGCATGAAGCGGCTAACGGGCTAAGCAACTGACGTCACCATTTATTTGCTAAATCTTTCATACATGAACATGAACTCTTGAGCTCATGCATGTGTTGTCATTGTGCATATCATGAATAATGCATACTAGACGTAGCAATCCTATAGTTTATGCATCTACATCATGTTTATATATGAAGCTGGAAGAAACCTTATGCCAGCGCTTAGCGCGTTCTATACATGAGGATCGCATAAAAACCAATCAATCAGAGTATCGAATTAACCGATTGTTTGATTAATCATCAATATCCAATCATAGGTAAAACTTATACTACAAAAAACTCTTATCAAACGGTCTCACTAATCAATTTTGTGAGACAGATATATAACCCAAGTCGACCTAATATGGGGTCAGTCGACTAGTCTCATTGAGCTATATCTATCATGAGACTGTCTCACATAAAATGTTCGATACATTCATTTGGCTCGTCGAAAGAGAATTATATAAGAATGAATTTCAAATGACTTCAACATAATATCTTATGAAGATCTCATGAAATTAATGCATAAAATTATATAAGTTTCGTCGAATATATAATATAATATATAAAATATGGTGCATACGGTCTAATAAAAAATGAATATTAATATGTTATGAAGTCATTTAGGGCTTCCAATGATTGACATATAATATTGTGTTCCAAACGTAAACAACTTCACCAATGGTTTTCCAAACTAAAAAAGGTGCGGTTGATTCGACGTATCTTCACAGCTTTTGCCATTCAGAAGTTGATATCTTCTTTAGTCACCAATATATACAACTTGATCTCATTACATGAATATATTGTTTCCTCTATATTATTTGAGGATTATTTGATGTGGGCATGCAAGATTCAATGTATCGTCTCCTATGTGAATTCTATTTTTTTAGTCGGGAACATATTGTTATAATTGTGTCTAGCTTGAACTTATAAGGACTTGACGGAAGATGAGCTATAATTGATCATCGACTTAGATAGTGTTTGCAACCTCTAAAAATAAGTGATTATGAAGATTTTTTAAAAATAGTATTATTATTTTTATTTTATTTTATTTTTAAGTTTATCCCAATAGAATAATATATAAACATATATTGAAGGTTTACGTATGCCCTTGGGTACATCAACATACGAAAAACATGGGACTTGATTAATCAATTAAAGCTCTTGGGAAGAAATAAATTATATATATATTTATTTATATCCACAGGACAACGTACCAGTAACGTACGTTTACGGCAATAAATAAATAATTTTTTTGCATTAATTGAACTTTCCGAAATCGATTCACATTTCACGGGAAAAATTCATTTGTGACGATTTCTGTAACATTTTCTGTTACATTGGCAGTTAATTCCACTTGTTATGTTTCAATTGGTGTGACAGTTTTTTAAACATGTAAATTTTCACACGTGCCAATCAATAATTGGTCTAATATAGAATGTTACACCAGTTTGTCACATAAGATTTTTTTTCCACATTTCACACCACGTGATGTTCATGATTATTGCAACTCTAAACTGATATTTGTATTTTTGTACAAAGTGCAGGTATGGTAAGAAATCGTTTAATTTGAATATCTTAATGAAATATTACTGTATTTTTGTATTATCTCTTTGTGATTTTGTTCATATATGTTTTCAAATTTTATACTTTTAGTTTAATATCTTTATTTTTTAATGGTAATTTATGTCATTTTTTTGAAGTGACACCGTTAAAATGACGCCAACATGTATAGTGATATATCAATACTTGAAAAAGAACGGAAATTGTTAAAAACCAAAAGATACAAGATGAAGACTGGACGGTGATAACATAAAGAGCAAAATTGCAAGCAAATAAACTAGAAGACTAAAAATATAATTTTCTCATATCTTTATTTTGGAAGCACGGACAATATATATCGTTTAGATTTTTTAAAAACAAAGGTTTCCAAAAATATATACTTACATTATTAAGTATTGTGAATAAATTGAGTTCTTTATGCCACTCAAATTTAATATATGCGTGTTCATCGTATATTTTCGATCAATTAATTTGTTATCTTCGAGGGATGATTTAAGATGATATGTATTTTGGCAGAAAATTATTTCCGTAAAACTATATATTAACAGCGTCGAATCTGGCTTATTTATCTCCTCGAGTCTCTGACATTAGATTGCTCGATTTTCATTCCTAAACCTCTGCCGCAAGACTTGGGCACCCAATTATTATTATTATTATTATTATTATTATTATTATTATTATTATTATTATTATTATTATTATTATTATTATTATTATTATTATTATTATTATTATTATTATTATTATTTTATTTATTTATTTATTTATTTTCTCTTTTCACCTCTAATTATCTGAAAATTTGTACATACTAAAATAATAGTTATTTACGGATAGGGTAAAAATCCAATATTTCTATGTTTTTTAGTACTTCATTATTAATTGGTATATCAAAAATTGAAAACTCGTATTAATATTATAACCATATAAGATTGTTTATAATTTGTTAGAATGATATTTTTTTATTGATTAAATATTTTGTGGATTATTATTGTTAGATTTTTTTATGAGGTGGGAATCCGCAACCACTTCTCTTTGGTTCGCACTAAGTAATTAAACCTATGGACTGATATAATAATCTGCAAATTACGTTAGCTAGGCAAAACATACTGAACAAGTCATGTATAAAAAAATTTTCTGAGAAGATTGTAGCAAGAAGGATCGAACCTCTTATTGCTGGCCAAGCTCTTAACTCTCCCCCAAACTCGAACACCTGATCCTATGAATCTTATTGTTACAATAGTACTTGTTATAATAGGTAGGGGTTTTTGGTTATTTTGGTGTATAATTATTTTCTCATATTATCACTGGATAAGATAATTGTTGTTGTGGTGGCATTTAGGATCTTTAAAAATTTAGCACCAACTTAATTATTTTAAACTCTTAAACTTTTACAATATGATATAACAGTACGGATAACAAAGATTTCCTACACATTTTCGGCGAGCAATTATAAAAATAAGAAAGGGATAATTAAACTCAAAAAAATAAAGGGCGTGACCATGGGTCCAATGAGTCCTTGTGACAGGACAAAGAGAAAGAAAAAGTCCAAATTCAAAATTCGCAAAGTTGTTGGCACTTTTATTTAAATTACCTACTCCTTGTGCCATTTTGGAAACCAATATGCTCTATAAAATCCATTCCCATTCACAAAAACACACACAAAACATACCCAAAAAAAAAATGTCCAAGCCAATATCATCCCCAACAAAATCCCTCAATCATTCCTTTCACGTGATCTTCTCCATCAAACTACCACCCTCCTCTTCCCTAACTTACATGAAGCACAAAACCCTACTCCGAACCGTCGTGTTCTCGCACTTTTATCGGCTGGCTCGAGCTCTCACGAGGGCGAAATCTTTCCTAGTTCGACAACTAAAAGACATAGAGTTCATCCGCTTTTCGCGGTACCCATTGAAGAAATTTATAAGCAAGAGTGGTTATAAGCAGAAGCCGAAGAAGAAGAAGCTCTTCTTCAGTTCGTTCCGGCTGCACTACAACTGGTGTTCTTCGCATGTCACGCCTGTGATGCAGCTTGATCACAACATGAGTAGTTGGGGTAGTTGCCAGATTTCTAAGTACGAAAGTATTATCCGAGACGACGACGCGGAGCTCTCGGGGTATTTGCAGTGGCTTGAGGAGAAGGGGAATGAGATGGATTCATGCAGGATTAACGAGATCGACAAGCTCGCTGATTTGTTCATTGCGGATTGCCACGAGAAGTTCAGGTTGGAGAAGCAAGAATCTTACAGGAGATTTCAAGAAATGATGGCTAGGAGTATATGAATATTATTTAAATTAATTATAATCATAATAATGGATAATTTGATTTATGGAAGTTTTCACTTTCACTTTTGTAAGTTACTTTTCTCTTTTGAATTACTGTGATATTAATACTATTGACTGCATGGAGTTTGGAGAAATCAAAAAGGGTTATTGGGTTTTCTTTTCTTTTCTTTTTTTTGTTTCATTGAGATTTGTGCATATTCAAACCATGTTTTTGTGTACTCTTTGTTGAATTACAAATTTCTAAATTCCCGGCAAAAAAATATAGATATTGTAAACCTCGGCAGCATAATGAATCTATATTTGGCATATGATATGGGATTCAATTTTTAAGACTTAATTGATTGATTCATTAACTTGATGGGGGCATTTTTAATATGAGTATATATTTATATGGAAAAATTTTATTTTTGATTATATATGTTTGTTTCTTTGCAATTGTGGTCATCTATATTGTCAAATGTCAGTTTAAATTCATTATTTTTGTTTTCTTTTAATATTTTAATCATTTTTTGTGACATGACACTAACTTAAAACCGACGTGACGTTAACGTGTGCAATTGATACATAAGTTTTTCAAATGAAAAAAAAAGACTCAAATTAAAAACAAAAACCCAAAAGATATGGGAGTATGGCTGAAATTTGATAACACAAGACTAAAGTCAGAAAGCACGGAAATAAAGTACAAATTTGTAATTTTCCATATATATAGGTTTCAAAATTTTAGTACATGATGGGACATTATCATGTTCTTTAACATTTTCTATGACTTGCTTTACAAAAGAAACATGTTCCATCCGTTTCGAATATATGCCATTTCAAAGTGGAAAAGCAAAGTAGAATAAAATTATGTAAATGAATGCTCCTAATAATTAAATTTCAAAGATATTAATATAAATTTTCGTAAAATGATCGGTATATGTTATGTTGTAATAGATAGGTATATATAGTAATCTAATTTGTGGTCACAGAATGGAAATACCACCTTTATTCTAAAAATTATCAAAAAAGAATTTATAAAATTTTAAAAATTACCAAAAATTATTCTATCCAATAATGTGTAAAGTTCTTAATTTTAATATAATTTCTAATTACCGAAGAATTCTTTACACAAAATCAATTACCAAAACATATTATACATTAAAAAAAAACCTAAGTTAGGCCATAATATGCACAAGACTATAATGTTTAATTAATTGCGAAAAAGAATCTCTTAAATTTTGAGATTAAATTTATATGATTATTGTGGACAATGGACCTAGACTCGTTCAAGCACCAACCCAAGGGACGAATAAAATGGGTCATATCAGGTTTCAGTCATCAAACATTTTGGGCTTGAGCATTATGGGCTGAGAATTGTAAAAAGTATCTAACTACAGACTTACGATCCAAATCTTTTCCTTCTAGGACCAAAAGTATAACCTCAACAAATGCTGGCCTCTTATGTGTTGATAATACTAGCAAGTAGCAACTAACCGAAAATTCGCGTATTCCGATTTTTTTTAACGTAATTAATTATTTTTAAAATAAGAATTTAGCTATTGTTTATGATTAGAAAATCATTTATATATTTTTAGAATTTATTAAAATAGGTTTTTATAATAGTTTTTTATTAGAGGAAAGAATGAGTATTTTGTGCGTCCATTAAAATGATCAAGATATTTATTATAAGTGAGTTGACGTATTATCATGGAAAAACTATATTCTTTTTCTTGTAATTTTGTCACTTTGTGATTTTAGTACTCTATATTATCAAATTTCAAAATTATTTATGCATTTTCTTGTTTTTATCAATTTTAGTCATGATATGAAATTATATCCGCCAACAACACATCATCACCATATCGGTGTCATATCGTTGCCCTTTTTTCCCCCTCACATGCAGTAGTTGGCTTTGAGCCGCTTAAAGTAATAGAACAGTTCGCTAAATTTCATGGCATAAGACAATAGTATTCATTAAAGAATATACGCTGGACACCAAAATTTTATTTTTTTTATTTTTATTTTATAAATGTGTTCTTCAGTTAAACATAAAACACACCATACCAAATTCAAGCGAAACAAAACTTTAATCACAAGACAATGCAAACGATCCTCGATCGATACATAATATATATAATTCTTACACAAAAAGATTTGACGAAGTTGATATATATATGGATCTTTCGCCTTGTGAGTTTTGGTAAAATTGGAGCTCATGGCGAATATTGTAATTAGCAGAATAAATTTTGTACTTCATGATCATATAATTAACTCATGACAAATCAAAATAATATAGCAAATTTTGTGAGTTATGACTAAACCTTTCACATATAACACGAGATTCAAAACAAATACAATGATGGGAAATTAGTAGCATAACAAAAAAGTCCGCATCATCGAATCAAAAGAAACATGTTTGCTAACAGCAATTATATATCACGAACTATCGAGCTGAGTATTGTATCAGTTCTGCGTAGGATTCGGAATGCTCGGCGGAGTTCTTCAGGCTCTGCTCCACAGCTTTCTTGGTCTGTTTCTTGGCTCCATTGATGTGTGAATAATAATTATTATTAGCTGATGAAGTGGAAACCATCAGTTTTCTTGGCTGTATGATCACTGATATCTCATCTGGGTTTTTGAGTTGACAATAAGAGAAGGAGATAATAAGGAAAACCGAAACCATAGCCAAGCTTAATGCTAGGGTTTGGTGCTTCATTTTCATCATTGTGGGTATAGTTCAAGAATTCAGTACTGACATATATATATATATATATATATATATATATATATATATATGTAGGGAGATTGTGTGTGTTAGTGTGAGGTTTGTCTATGCTACACCAAGAGAGGTATACCCTATTTTTCTCTAGATGTCCGCACGAACATCATGTTAAAAAACCGAAAAAGATATTGCTGGGGTCCACATGTTTTTTTCTCAGTGAGATGTTCACGCAAACATCTAGTGTTTTTTAGTGTGATGTTCGCGCGATCATCTGAAAAAAATACTAAAAGGGGTGTATTTCTCCCGGTGTAGCATAGAATATCCCGTTAGTGTGTGTATATATTATTAATGCATGTTTTCCCCACTTTTCTTGTCTAGGAATGATCCACAAAATTTTATATATTTAATCATACAAATTTGGAAAAATTAAATAAAAATTTCCTTTATTACTAATGCATCTCACTCTTGCATTTATTCTATTGTTGGAACTTGGAGACCAACAAAATAATCGGATTGACTAATGCTTCCAGTTACTGAAATCTTTGCAATTCTATTAGCCAGTCAATTAAATGTGGGATTAATTAAATTAATATTTCAAGTAGGGGAAGCGGACTGGTGCTTAGCATGTGATTCCCAAATCCAACGCATGTATGTATAACTAATCGAACATGTTAATCATTAATTACGTTTACTCGATCTTAATTTTATTTATAGAAATATTAAACCTATCTTCTTGTCTGTTGTGACATTAATTATAATCAATACTAATACAATATTAATGGATCATGCATTGCATGTAATATGTCATTAGACAACATTTTTCCTATAAATATTTATGTAAAACAAATATATTTATGAGTAATGGCTGCTTTAATTTAGTTTGCATTGATTCGTCTTTTGATTTTTTTTTAATACAGTGTACTTTTTCGGTTTTTCCCCCAAGATTGTGCAATTTGTTCTTTATCAAATTCAGCAACATATAATTAATGCTGGGAAATTAATATATTAATAAAATCATGCTTAATTTGTCACGAAATTTCCCCATTAATTGCACCATGTGGCTTTCCCCAAGAAAGTGGAATCACATTAACTAGCTAGTAAGTCAAAGTAATCAGCTTCCTATTGTTTAATGATTAATTTTGGACAAAAGTTGAATAGGGCTTTGAAACGATGTTCACCTAATGGGTGGCACCAACATAAAACAAGGATATCCAGACATTAATAAAACGTCAAAGAGAGAGACAAAATTTCGTTTTTTATTTGCTTAATTCCAACAAGGATCGATTCTTAGTTTAAAGAATGACAAACATTTCTAGCTAGGAGTCATTTATAAATTATCGAAATTAATATTGTTGAAAAGATTAAATGAACTCTTGGGCTCTTCTTGTGTATTTTTGGCTCGAAGAAAGTCAAACTATCCCTACTAGTATGTGATTTGGAGGTAAAAATGAGTCGAGTTCGAACAGGTTTAGCAAGAATAATTCGGGATCGAATATTATATTATTATATTCTAATCATATATCTGATGACCTACCTCATATCCAACTTTTTCAATAAACACAGTAAATATTGGAGTGGTTTTTCCGTAGGAAAATTTTTGAAGTTACATACAAATGGAGAATGGGGGCCAACATTGTAAATATCGGAAGTCCAACTGTTTCAGGAGCCCATGTATAGCACATGGGCTATCAAAATTTGAAAAGTTGGGCCCCATTTTTCTTTACCACTCGCATCTCCTGATATTATTCCAAGGGTGAATTGGTTTTCAGTCTCTAAATCCAAAAGCAAATTAAGAATCAGTCCCTTGTCAAAAAAAAATTTTTTGCACTCCCTGGGCTCACATTATTTTACTTGGATAAAATTAAGTACAAAACATTGAAAATATGGTACAAATACAAGATATTTGAGCACTAATTGTTCAAGATCGAGTACAAAAAATACAATTTTGAGTATAAAATCTAAACATCTTTATTAATTTGAACTTGCAACATGTGTTTGAGTACTCAAAAATCATATATTTGTACCAGATCTAACACATTGGGTACTCAAAAATCACATATGCGTACCATATTTTCAATTAACTATAAATATATTGTACCTTAAAAATTAGGTGACTTGAGCTATTTATAGATATTTAAAGAGTTTTGCGGGCTTGAGCCTTTATGTGCTTTTTGTAATTTATGGGTCTTGATAAAATGTCCCAATAAATAATTAAATAAGATTGGACTTAATTGTGTTGAGTAATTGAGCTTAGTATCGGAAGATAATCAAATTGAGTCATAACACATCAATATAGATATCGCATGTTTAAATCAACTTTGGACATTTGGATTTAACATTGCGATAATATCATTATGCTAGCATGAACTTTATTCTTAAAAGTGCGGTTGTTTTAAGCCATTTTTATTGTTCTTGTGTTATAGTTTCTCATTTCCTGGCCCTATTTATGTATTTATTTTATTTTTTTTTGTTATTATTGAATCATACTCGATCAATGGTGCTAACCGTGAACAAGGAACCGATTAGCAATGACCCTATTTATTTATTTATATACATTTTTAGTTATTATTGAATCATAGTACTCAATGGTGCTAACCGTGAAGAAGGAACCGATTAGCAATTGCCCTATTTATTTATTTATATATTTTTTAGTTATTATTGAATCATACTCAATGGTGCTAACCGTGAAGAAGGAACCGATTAGCAACGGTGAAGATATATACTTGGTTATGAGTCCATGTTCTTTAGGTGGTTATATGTCTTTGGCCCAGTGGCGCCAACTTCCTGGTAAAGGGACGAGGTTTTGAGACTTAAAGTCCAAGTTTATGCAGTTGAACGAATCATTATTTACCAAAAAATCAACAAATACTAAAATCATACACCATCTTTTGTCGAAAAGGAAATACTAAGGGAGTGTTTGCAATAGATTATGCTTTTGTAGAAGTGATTAATTTATAGATTATAAAGAAGTTAAGAAAAATCAAAAGTTGGTAGTGTTTGGAAACAAATGTGAAAATCTAAAAATCAAAGTTGGGTAGTGTTTGATAAATAAGTGATTAGAGTGATTTTAGCAATGAAATTCTTACTAGAATCACTTTTGGAGAATCATAATCACCACATGACTAGCTTTTGGATTTCAATTAAGTTAAGCATTAGCTAACAGATAATTTAGGTTTAAGAAACACACAAAAATGATTTTTTTAAGTAAAAAGCTAACAATCATTTTTTTTAGTGATTGCAAACACTCCCTAAAATAGTAAACTCATCACCTTAAATATAGTGATTCTAATATGAAAATTATAGAACGCTGGATTTGAATGACCAGTTTACACCTTTTAGAAGGACTAGGAGAAAAGCATGTGCTACGCACGTAATATGAAGTTTTTTTAGTCAATTCAATCAAATATCATATTTAATAATTGAATATTTGCATTTCACAATTAATAGAAAGTTATATTAATTATTATTGAGTTCTCTACAATATAATACGATGAAATTATATTTTATTATAGAGAAACTTTATACAACTAAACATACTTTATAATTAACTCGTTTAATCAAATTTTATTAAATTATTGCAGTATATTTGTAAACAAACAAATAATAAAAATTAAATAATAAATTAAATCAAGTGAAACATTTAAAAGTAATAATATTAGATATTTAATATTATATATTAACTTTTCAATAGTATTTTAATCTACGTCAATGGTCTTATTATATATAATACAACATATATGAGTGAATAAATAATAAAACCAAAAAATGAATGTTCTCTTACAATCAATTTATATGTAATATGATGAGCAGATATGAAAAATCATTTATTCATTTAAATTATTTTTTTATCCCACTTAAATCATAATATATAATTTTTTCAATTAATTGACTCATTAATTATATACATAACATGGTAAAATGATATTTGAAAAATTATTTTGCAAAAACTGTAATTTTGGTCATATATGATTGTCACTTTGCGTTTTCAGTCCTTTATGTTTTCATAATTCAGTTTTAGTCCTGCATGTTTCGATTTTTGGCAATTTCAGTCATTTTTCTCGAAAATGCCTATGTAACACTATACATGTTAGCTCTACAACAACATTGCATTGATGTCACATCAGCACCACATCAAAAAAAAAGACAAAATTGCAACAACAAAAAAAAATAAAAAATATCGGACTAAAATTGAAATCTGAAAAATAGAGGACTAACAAAGCAAATTTCTCAGTATTACATTTGATACATAAATTTTTTAATTGGTACAAAAAAATCAAACAAAGCACTTTTTTAAAAATTATAAAATTTAGAATGAGAATATAATAAGAATCTTAGTTAATTAACACAATTAAAGTTAGCATCTTAATTAACTTACTAATAATTTATAATTAAATCATTATTTTTAACAAATTTTATTAAACTAATGTAGCATATTTGTAAACAAAATAACAATTTAAAAAAATAAAAAAAATAAATTAAACCAAGTGAAATATTTATGAGTATAACAATTATATATTTAACTCTATTAACTTTCCAATATCACTTTTATATACACCATTGATTTTATTATATATAATATAACATATGGGTGAATAGTTAATAAAATAAAAAGACCAACTCTCTCTCTAAAAGTTAATTTATGTGTAATATGATGAGAATATATTATTAAAAAAATAATTAATATAATTAAATTTTTGATCTACTTAAATTCTAATAATAATTAATTTAAGTAATTAATAACCATATATATACATAACATGACAAAGAGGTATGAGAAAATTTAAAGAATTTAATTTACATTAACATTTTTCATTTACTCTGAATACTATCAATAATATCATATTATAGACTAATAATCATGTATGAGTAATAACGAAATTTGTATAACTTAAAAGTGATTGTAAGTTATCAATATTGTACTTGAAACATTCATTTTTTTACGGTAAAAATTTAAATAAAACTTACAAATTTTTTAAAATGGTAAAATTTAGAATGAAAATTAATAATTAAACTTACTAAATAACGTAGAATATTATTTAATTTTTTTATATATTTTTTATTTTTTGACGTATGTTATTCTATTAATTTTGTACTTAACTCTTTAAATTAAATTATAGTAAAAAAAAAAAGAGGCAAGATTGATATCCAATTAAAATAACATGTCATTTGATGTCAAAAATATTGAGAGAAATTTTATAATTAAATGTATTAATATAAATAAGACAATGACAACTATTGATCAAAGAGAGCATCATATTGAGTTTGTAAAGTTTTTTTAAAAGAAAATTTGTAAAGTTAACCCTCTATAATATTGTAATATAATTTATTTTAATTTATTTTCAAAATATCATATTGAATCTGTAAAGTTCTATATATACTATTTTAATATAAATACAATCAATTAAAAAACTATTTTGATATAGTCACTTTATTATTATTGAAATTATTAACCTATTTCTCACTATCACAATAAAAATAACTATTTTTTTTTTTTTGCAATATTTACATTTAGAAAAAATTTGTGCCAAACAAATATATGATAAATTAAAATATTTGACAATATAAAAATATTTTAACTCATTTCTCCAAATTAAATTATAGTAAAAAATAAAATTTGTTTCAAACAAATATATGAAAAATAAAAATATTTTAACTCATTTTTCCAAATTAAATTATAGTAAAAAATAAGGCAAAAGATTGATATCAACTTAAAATAACATGTCATTTAATGTCAAAAATATTGATAAAAATGTTATAATTAAATGTATTGATATAAATAAGACAATAACAAGTATTGATCGAAGAAAGTGTCATATTGAATTTGTAAAGTTTTTTTTTATAAAAAAATTTGTAAAGTTAACCCTTTTATACTATTGTAATATAATTTATTTTAATTTATTTTCAAAACATCATATTGAATTTGTAAAGTTCTATCTATTACAATCAATTAATAAATATTATCTTATAACCTCTTTATTATTATTGAAATTATTAACCCTATTTCTCACTATCACAATAAAAATAACTAATATTTTTTTTGTTGCAATATTTACATTTAAAAAAAATTTGTGTCAAACAAATATATTAAAAGTAAAATATTTGAAAATATAAAAATATTGTGGCCAAATATTATTTGTGAGATTTTATATTATCTATTACACATTGACTATAAAAAAAAATTAATTTTGAGATGATAATTGAATATAAATGATAATAAATACACCTTCATTACTCATGATGCGATAAATTTTTCATTAAAGATGACTAAAATTCTAATATCTTTTTGCCCTTGTTTTTTACCTCATTTTTCCATTATTGTCCACAACATATTTTTTTTATTCATATACAATTTGAGGGCAAAGTTATAAATTCACAATGAAAATTTTTTCCCACCATTCATACTTTTATTTATATATTATAGTAGAAATAGATAAATAATAAATGCATTTAATTTGTTTTCAAAACAATATAACCGATTATATAAATCTAGTCGTAACCGAACAATATTGTAATAAAATCGTGTTAGACGTTTATAAAATCGTAAACTGAAATCGAATTATAAATATATAAAGTAGGACCAAACCGATTGTTCTCCACCTAGGCTATAAATTTATAATGTACTCCGCTTGACACTGCGTCTGGTCTACAAAAGACAATAACATGTTAGAGTTCTCTAAAAATCATGTTTCTATACGTCAATGAACATGATGATCAAAATACGGAAGAAGATCGAGCATTACCTTCAGCCATAGAATAATTTGTAAGTATTCTACGTTCCTCCTTGTTTGATATATGCATGTTTTCTTAACACTCCAACCCTTCAACATATCAGTGTATTTGTGTTCTTATGGGTGTATGCTTAGGGACTTCATACCATGCTATTTACAGTCATTTCGGCTAGTTAGATGCTACTTGTAAGGGCACTATCTTGACATATATCCAACGGTTGACATTTATCAATATATGTGAGATCCACTATTTTTTAGTGAACCCCGCATGTATTGATGAATGATCCCTCTTAGATCTATAATGGAGGTAGTGCCCTTATAAGTAGCAAGAAATATTTCCTAAATTAGAGAAAATGGATGCCTCTTCCGTCTAAAATATCACACTCGGTCGTTGATCACTGCTGTCGATTCTCCTTTGTTTTGCTATGTGCCATAATATCATTTGTTAAATTCAATCTTTCTTACATAACAAAGTTTTTTGCAAGCATCCCAACACAACGATATCAATTATTCATTCTTCAAGGTTTGAAAAGATTTTTTCCGAAGACTGAATCTTAATTTATGTTTATCGTTAGGGATGAATCCCAATTAACCCTAATTTATACCTAGATTTTTCTAAGATATTCCATTATAAAGGGCAATATTATAAATATACATATATCTAACACATATATTCAAGATTATTTTAGAATTAATGATCATGTCAGTTGTATATAATATTCTAGAATTATCTTTGAGCCAACTGATTTTAACCAATCATACTCTGTCATGCCACCCCAGGACAGTGCCCTTTGGGGTAGCATAGAACTTCCCGTGATCCAGTTATGGCTTTGGTAGAGAACTTGCTAACCAAGTTTAATTATGGAACATGATATATCTAAACTAGGAAAGCTTTGAAGAATATATATGCCGATCAAGCTTACAAAGATTATCTTCTAATTATTCAATATACAAATATTATCAAATAAAAAACTTACAAGTCAACTATTACAAGAATATTTCTATCGCTGCAATACTATTTCAAACTTATCACCCAATACTTTGATTTTGATTGATTTTGGGGCTCCAATATTCGATAAATTGATAATATTTTTTAGACAATATTCTTTATTGACTTGGGTCTGGTTGCTAAATTTATAATTTCGATGAGTAATAAGATAACAAATTTTCGGAAAACCCTTAACTTAATCAATAAGTAATAAAAATCAACAAATAAAAATTGTGCATAATAATGTAGATAAAAATATCTAGACTTGTGTAGATGGTGGAACCTTCAAGAGAGTTGATCTCCACCATTAGATTGATAGATAGTTCATTGTAGGAAATAACTTTATAAATAGGATGGAGATCTCATTTGTAAACCATGGCATGCAATACAATACTTTCTCACTGTAAAAGTTCATCCCAAATGTTACTTGTCATGGAGTTATTGTCAAATGTTAATCTACATTGAATTATATAATATCAAAGTTTTGGGTGGGTCTGGACTAGCTATGGAAAATGTCAGTGTCTTTAGGAGTCAAAGCAATTGATAACTACTCATGTTTTTTAATTGAAATTTAATAATTATAATATGTTATGTTACAACATGATTTAAAAAATCAAGAAAATGATTATGAGTTATCCAGCACTAAAAGAACCCGTGAAATTCATACATTTTTAACCCTCCCAACTCATTGACCCACCCAATTTTAGTAAAATCTCTCCCTATATATAAAGAATTTTCCCTTATACACAATCTTTTAAATTATCGAAATTGCCCTTATGTGATATAAATATTACAATTTTATTTTTATTTCCTTTTTTTGAAATTTTGATATTTCAAATTTTCATATTTTTCTCAACTAAAATATTGTAGATAAGATAAATTGATAAAAAAATTTAAATTTATTTTTATATTATTTTATAAATGAAAAAAATAAATTTAAATATTATAAAAAAATATTTATACATAACATACAATATTAAATATATTATATGATTTTATACACATGCATCGCACAGCGTGTGCGATTATGCTAGTAAAAATAAAAATAAATAAACAACAAAGGAAATCAGGTTACACATTCCAAATTCCCAGATAAGGCCAAACTGAAATTTATAAAAATAAATAAAGAACAAAGAAAATAATCAGGTTACAACATTCCCAAATTCCCAGATAAAGTTAAATTGATTAAAGAGCTATGTGAAAGATATGTCTTGTAAAATTGAAAAGAGACAAAATGCTGAATATTCCAATAAGTTCCTTGGTATTAAAGAAAATCATGATTTGGTGAGTGCAAGCTTTGGAGATACAATGTTGAAGATATTGACAGGATTGACGAGTATGATAGGTTGTACAATAATATCTATGTTGTATGGTGAGGTGAATGGTGGAAACGACTCGGGTTCCCCGTCCAAATAAATTTCAAGAAAATAGTTATCTTTTAGTCGTCATGGCCACATAAATAGAAATTTATTGTTGATGAAATAAAATTAGTGGATTGTTTTATCTTTATGCTTTTGTTGAAAGTTCTTTTTCAGCAATGACTAATAATAACTCTATGGTAAATCAGAAAATGTTTTTGTCTCATGACTCCTGGTCTTGATCACTCTTGTTCACGTTTAATTGAGTTTTTATTAATTCATATATAGAACAATCAATCTCTTAACGTAAATATCGATTTTAGGATTGTTGAATTCTCACTAACAGCTTGTTGATTGGGTGGAACATGTTTGGAACTCGATTGTCAAAATACAATCCCATATGTCCAGTCTGGTCCATTATCATGTTTTGATATTTACTATATTAACGATCAAAACTAAATTGAGTGTATTTTTTAAAATTTGTGGAGATGTCTCAGGGTTTCAACCCACTTATAAACAATATGGACAATGTATTTTCTTTTCTTTCCTTTTTTTTTTTTTGAAAAAAAAAATACAAGATTGGGATTATATTAATTAAAAGAGTGGAGACCAAACATGTCATTAATCCAATATCATGTATTCCACTGAAACTCATGGCAAAAAGGATGGAAAAATGAAATACAGTGAGGGAGAAAACAAATTGTACTACTATGAAACCTAACAACCCCGTAATAAAATGGGTTTTTTTCTAGCGAGTTGAACTTACATTTCGAAAATTGTAAACCGACCCGTAAATAAAACCAAACTGGTCCGCTCCCAAACTCTAATCACCTTCTTGACACAGTGTCTAGTTTCACAAACAATGACAATTTAAAAGTTTTTTTCATGCTCTTGAAGTAGTGCACAAGCATCACGACACAAACGATATCAAATATCTCTACTGTAAGCGCTTGGAAAACTTTTTTTTTGTCGTTTTAAATTATTTCTCAAACTTTTTTTTCATGGCTTCATATAAACCTTTTTTTAATCTTCCCCATCTTTGGGTTGCTGGTCTTAGCTAGTCTTGGCCACGAGCCGGGTCAGCAAACTCGTGGCCGATTTCGGTCCAGGTCGTGGAACCGACGAGCCGGGTCCAATTAACCATCGGTTCTGGACCAACTTTGAACCGACCTTTTTAGTTTTTTAAAATTTTATATTTATAAAGAATAAAAATATGAATTAAAAAAAGGCTTTGTACAATTAAACTTATAAAAATTTTATTTCAATATCTCAACAAAAAAATTATCATATTTATTCAATAAAAAATATATAATATTTTAATTTTCAACATTTTATATTAAAAATCTATTATATTTCATTATATTCAATCACACTTCACTCGGATTTCATTATATTATATTATATATATATATATATTATATTTTTTAAAAAATGGGTTTGACTCGATGGGCATGGCCGGTTCAGACCTGCCGGTCGATTTCACACCCATAAATCGTAATCGGGCCGCCTAATGGTCAGTCCGCTCATAGTTCTGGGTCAAAACCGTTGACCCAGTTAACCGTCTCGTGCTTTGGCCAGGTCTAATCTTAGCTTCTATCAACTGAATTGTGTTACGCTGAATTGTTGTCAAACTATCAACTAGGGCGATTCGAGGCCGTTGTATGTATTATCATTCGGTCAATAGTCCCTATAATTTCACACGTTTCTCAAATTACTCCCCTCTCATATGAAAAATTAAAAAAATAAATTTTTGTTGAAAATATATTATATTATATTAGAATTGTTGAAAATTGAGTTGTATTATTTTGAAAATTAGTGTGTGATGATGTAGATGATGATGATTTAATTTTTGGACTAATCTCCCATTGAGATCTATAAATAGGTCTCTCCATTTGTGTAAAAAAATACAATTTGAGAGAATAAAATTTAAAGTGTGGAGTTTGAGAAATTTTGAGTTTTTGAGTTTTATAAATTTTACTTTTCACAACACGTTATCAGCACGATCGCTCGAAGGTTTTCTATAATTTCCGACGCTCCAAAATACAAGAAGAAGTCAAAAATATTCAACAAGTAAGAATTTTTATTTTACTGTTTATATATTTTTATTGTGTATATATTAATATATAATATCATGTTATGAATTTTTAAAAAAAAACTTGTTATAAATCCTGGGAGGATGTTAAGACGACATCCCACACTCCCGGTAAGGGATACGACAAGTATAAAAACCTCTAAGATTTTTAAACATTATAATCATATTTGTATAATGTCATGTTATTATATAAAAGGTTGTCTATGACACCGATCTTATAATAATGTGATATGATATACTATACCTGACTTTACACTAACTATATTGGTATAATTTCACAATATTATATAAAAAGTTGTCTACGACACCGATCTTATAATAATGTGATATGATATACATAATTATTTAATTATGATTATCATTATATGCATTGTATCATTATCACAAATTTTTATTCAACACATATTCGATTTTTCTTTACCCCCAACGGTCACAAACGGCTAGTTTTTGGCCTATAAATATTTTTACTCAAACTCATTTTCAATCACACCAAAATTCATTCTTCATCTCAAAACATTTTCTCCTCGGTTTTTTTTTTTCGAAAAAGAAGAAGATGGAGTTTTTGGCTTTTCTAAGGATATTTTTCATAACGATTATGATCATCATGCTCACGAGTTTTTGTACTCACCAGCGATTTTCCACATGCTTTTTCTCTATTTGTACACTTACTTGTACTCATCGTTTATCCATTATTTTGTATTGTCATATTAATGAAAATTAACTAATAAAATGCATTGTTATTTTTCTAGTATCACCATGTCAAACTTGGCAAAGCTTGAATTCGTTGCACTCGATATCACTGGAAAAAATTATATTCATGGACTCTTGATGTTGAGATGCATCTTGAGTCATTGGGTCTAAGTGAAAGCATTAAAAAAAATAATATATCAAACCTCACAAGATAAAGCAAAAACTATGATTTTCTTGCGCCGACATCTTGATGAAGGGTTGAAATGTGAGTATCTCACAGAAAAAGACCCAATGACTTTATGGAAAGGGCTAAAAGAAAGATTTGAGCATATAAGGGAAGTGATACTTCCCGACCGCCCGTGATGAATGGAATACGTTGAGATTCCAAGACTTTAAAAAAGTCAGTGAATATAATTCTGCGATGTATCGAATAGTCTCGCAATTAAAATTCTGTGGACTTGAAGTCACAGAGATGGAAATGCTTGAGAAAACATTTTCCACTTTTCACGCATCGAATATAACTCTACAACAACAGTATAGAGTGCGTGGATTTTCGAGATATTCCGAACTAATCGCAAGTCTTCTTGTGGCGGAAAAGAACAACGAATTGTTAGTAAGAAATTCATCAATCCCAACCCACTGGATCAACGGCATTTCCTGAAGCAAATGTCGTAATGAAAAATGAAAACCAAAATCAAAGGAATAGACCAGATTTTGGTCGTGGACGAGGTCGAGGACGTGGGCGTGGATGTGGACGTAGAAATGACCGTGGTCGTGGATGCGGTCGTGGATATGAAAATAATCGAGATAGTTATTTCAGTAACTCATCTCAAAAGAGCGTCACGCACCACCCACTAAAAAGGCAGCATGAAAACATGAGTGAAAATGAAAATCACTCAAAAAGAACCGAGAGTGTTTGTTATAGATGTGGCACTCCGGGACATTGGTCACGAACTTGTCGAGCCCCCGAGCACCTTTGTAAGCTCTATAAAGAATCGATAAAGGGGAAAGGAAAAGAGACCAATTTTGTTGAAAATAGTGACCATTTAATTGGTTCAACTAGTTTCAGTGCTGCAGATTTTTTGAATGATTTCGAAGACATTGATTAAAAGATTGGTGGGACTAGATTGTAACAAATTTATATTTTTCATGCATTTTTGTATTATAAAGCATGTTATATTTTACATTTGTATTGTACTTAATTTTTCTTTATTACATTTTTGTGAAGTTTGATATGGAAAATGCTATGAGCAAATATGGAAATAATATCATGGAAATTTGCATACCGGATAGTGGTATAACGCACACTATTTTGCGAGATGAAGATATTTCTTGGAACTAAAACCAACAAAAACAATGGTGAATACAATATCAGGTCCTGTAGACTTGATTGAAGGTTTTGGTAAGCGAAATTTTTGTTACCTAATGGTACAAAATTTTTGATAAATGATGCTTTATATTCACCACGATCGAAAAGAAATTTGTTGAGTTTTAATGACATATATTCTCATGGGTATGATACTGAGACAATGACTGATGGAAATCAGAAATATATGTGTCTTATCACATATAAGTCAGGAAAGAAATTTGTAGTTGAGAAACTACCAATGCTCCCTATTGGATTGCATTATACACATATAAGTTCCAATTGAATCAAATATGGTGATGGATAATTCATCAATATTAACAAATTGGCATGATCGATTGGGACATCCTGGTTCAACAATGATGCGAAGAAATTATTGAAAATACACATGGTCATCCACTGAAAGACCAGAAGATCTTTCATAATAATAAGTTTCAATGTAAAGCATGTTCACTTGGAAAACTTATTATAAGACCATCACCAGCTAAAATCCAAACTGAATCACCATATTTATTGAACGTATTCAGGGTGATATTTGAGTGCCAATTCATCCACCATGTGGACCATTTCGATACTTTATGGTATTGATCGATGCCTCTAGCAGATGGTCACATGTATGCTTATTGTCAACTCGGAATGTGGCATTTGCAAGATTGATGGCTCAAATAATAAAATTGCGAAATCAATTTCCTGATTATACAATCAAGAAAATAAGACTTGATAATGCTGGAGAATTTACCATCCCAGACTTTCAATGATTATTGTATGTCAATGGGAATCACTGTTTGAACATCCTGTAGCTCATGTTTCATACGCAAAATGGATTAGCTGAATCATTGATTAAACGTCTACAACTGATTGCTAGTGTGAGTGACCCTGCATGGAATCACCTACTAACTGGCAACTAATAGCATGCATTAAACTTAATACAGCAATAATCTTAACAGAGTAAAAACGTGCGGAAACTTAACTATAAATTACATATCAGCTTAGTAATATAATTCAGGCTTAAATCTGTAGTGATACAACCAAATCGAAATCTTAAACAGTAAACATTATAAGCTATATCGATTCCTGCTGTATAATAAATCCTCAAGGCTCCTGCTCCCTAGTCTGCCTTGAACTACCAGCTCCGTCTATCCTGCGACCTGCCCCATGAAATAGGGTGTCCAAGATAACAACTAGTACGTGAGCGCTACGCCCAGTACATAGACATGAGTAAACATATGTATATAATGCATGCAACATGATGACTGGTAATAGATTATCTGAAAAATCATGCTCAGAACCGGCGCCATATGTGTGCTGCCACCGCAACAGATCAACCTCTGGGTGCAACCACACTCGTCTAGTACACCAGAGTAGACAGACATAAATGCCCCGCCGTCGCGGTACTCTCAGTGACAGACTATCAAGTATAGAGTTAAGCGGCTCTATAATCAGGTATAACAGGGAATAGGCTCAACGTGTATATGCACATGACATATGAGTATAGAAAACGGTAAATCATACATCATGCCATATAATAATGTCAAATAAAATGCAACATATAACCATGTATACTCGCTGGCAATCTCAGTCAATGTGTACGTACCTCTAGGCTAGTTCAAGTAAAGTAGATCCTAGGTTCCAAGCCTATATTCAACAGTTCACCGTCTCATACATAAATTTATAAGCCTTAACTAAGCTAATAAGTACTCCCAAAACTTAAATAGATTCCCGGACCATACCTTCGTCCGTCGATAGCCCATTTGAAGTCGCTAGTCCCGGATGACTATAACCACACCTTGGTTATTCCAGAACCTCTATTATAACCGATAGGGCCTCAAGTGTATAACTCACACTATATAACTGAAGAAGGAAACTCGGGAATTCGTAATTGAAAATGAACTCTGAACGGCCCTATTTATAGCCAAATTTCTCGGCCAGGATCGGAACTTCCGATTTCGGGATCGGAGTTCCGATCCAGCTCATTGCGTGCATGTCTGCTACGCCAGGATCGGAACTTCCGATCTACGATCGGAGCTTTCGATCCGCTCTAATGACGACACTTGTCACAACTCGCGACTGAGTCATCGATCATTTTTGACAGCTGGGGATCGGAACTTCCGTTCCAGGATCGGAGCTTCCGTTCCGATCGGAGCTTACTATCCGGATCGAAATCTTACTATCCGGGATCGGAACTTACTATCCGGCCCAAAATGAAAATGCCCAAATTTTACTTCTGAAGTCCAATAACACTCCGAAATTGGTTAAATACCAACCCTTAATCATGTTTAACATATTATTATCTTAAATTGGTATCTGGGTTACTACAGCTAGACCAATGATTATGAAAACAAAACTCCCTATTTCTATATGGGGACATGCAATTTTATATGCTGCGGCATTAATTCGCATCAGACCAAGTGCATATCATAAATTCTCCCCATTGCAACTTGCATTTGGTAAAGAACCAAATATCTCTCATCTAAGAATTTTGGATGTATTGTATATGTGCCTATTGCACCACCTCAACGATCAAAAATGGGTCCTCAAAGAAAAATCGGTATTTATATCGGATATGATAGTCCATCATTAATTCGATATCTTGAGCCTCAGGCAGGCGATGTGTTTACAGCACGCTTTGCTGATTGTCATTTTAATGAAGAAATATTCCCAGTGTTAGGGGGAGAAAAGAAAACACATCGAAAAAGAAATCACATGGTATATACCATCATTATTACATTTGGATCCAAGAACCAAACAATGTGAAAAAGATGTACAGCAAATTGTACATTTGTAAAGAATAGCAAATCAAATGCCAGATGCATTTGCAGACACAAAAGGAGTGACAAAATCATATATATATGCTGTAAATGCCCCAGCTCGAATTGAAATTCCAAAGAAACAGATTGAAGACACTCATGATGTCATTAAATGCCTGAAGCATGGAAGGTCAGTCGGTTCCAAGGATAAAAATCCTCGGAAAAGAAAAGGCATAGAGAAGCACGATGATCATAAAATAGAAAATGGTGTTCCAGAAGAAACACCTGATGATGAAAATGTTCTGTCAGAACCACAAACTGACGAGAATCGTGAAATCTCTATCAATTATATTAATACTGGAAAAATATGGAACCAAAAAGACATAGAAGATATTGATGAGATATTTTCTTATAATGTGGCTTGTGACATCATAAATGAAAATGAGGATCATGAACCAAAATCTTTTGGTGAATGTAAAACTCGTTATGATTGGAACAAATGGAAAGATGTCATCAGGTTGAATTGGATTCGCTGAATAAACGTAATGTTTTTTGACCTATAGTCCTCACACCTGAAGGTGTAAAACTTGTTGGATACAAATGGGTTTTTTTCGAAAGTGAAATGAGAAAAATGAAATAGTCAGATATAAAGCTAGACTTGTTGCACAAGGTTTTTCTCAAAGGCCTGGAATTGATTATGAAGAAACGTATTCTCCTGTTATGGATGCAATTACGTTTGATATTTGATTAGTTTGGCAGTGTCTGAAAATTTGGAAATGTGTCTTATGGATGTTGTTACAGCTTACTTATACGGATCACTTGATAGTGATATATACATGAATATCCTGAAGGATTTAAGATGCCTTGAAGCACAAAGTTCAAAACCCAGAGAATTTTATTATGTAAAATTGCAAAGATCATTATATGGGTTGAAGCAATCAGGCCGAATGTGGTATAATCGGCTAAGTGATCACTTGATGAAAAAGGGATATGTAAATGATCCAATATGCCCTTGTGTTTTCATCAAGAAAACAACATCCGGATATGTAATCATTGATGTATATGTTGATGATTTAAACATCATTGGAATGAATAAATAAATTCAAGAAGTTATGATGTACTTGAAAGAAGAATTTGAAATGAAGGATCTTGGAAAAACCAAGTACTGTCTGGGTTTGCAAATCGAACAAAAAGAATGTGGAATTTTTGTTCACCAGGCAAATTATACAGAAAAGATCCTTAAACATTTTAATATGGATAAATCAAATCCATTAAGTACTCCAATGGTTGTAAGATCATTAAACATAGAAAATGATCCATTCCATCCATGTGAGGATGATGCATTTATTCTTGGTCCAGAAGTACCATTTCTAAGTGCCATTGGTGCCCTTATGTATCTTGCAAATTGCACTAGACCTGATATATCTTTTGCTGTAAATTTATTGGCAAGATTCAGTTCATATCCAATAACAAAGGCACTTCCCACGACAATATCCAGAAAGCATATATACAACATTGGGATGCGCAATCTACGGAATATGTGAAGAATCACTCATATAACATGAGGGGGAGTTTACGTGGCTGCACTCTTTTTTCCTTGCTATGGTTTTTATCCCACTGGATTTTTCCTAGTAAGGTTTTTAAGAGGCAGCATAAAACACGTAATAAAGACAATCATTATGACGATCATCATCACAAGGGGGAAGTGTTGAAAATATATTATATATATTAGAATTGTTGAAAATTGAGTTGTATTATTTTGAAAATTAGTGTGTGATGATGTAGATGATGATGATTTAATTTTTGGACTAATCTCCCATTGAGATCTATAAATATATAGGTCTCTCCATTTGTGTAGAAAAATACAATTTGAGAGAATAAATTTAAAGTGTGGAGTTTGAGAATATTTTGAGTTTTTGAGTTTTATAAATTTTACTTTTCACAACAATTTCTACTATTTTTTTTTGAAATATTTGTACTATTTATTATAAATATTAATATCAAATTAAATATTTCCCATATTATTACGAATCAAACTTTCTAAAATAAGATAATAAGACAATCAAAATATGTACCCGGATATGTTAAACCATTCACGCGATTTAATTATATAAGTTGACAGAATTGTTTTAAATTGGTTAAATATAAAAACATATATAGTGATTGTGTAAACGAAACCGTAATTATGTAAAACAAAATAGATGGTCATTCGAATCATTCCCCAAAATTTAATTAATCACCTCTTTCTTAATGTTTGTGCTTGATTTATAAACATTCGCAATTGAAAAAGTTTTTTCAAGCCCTTGTATTAGTGCACAAACATCCCGACATAGTGATATCAGTTATCACTTGTGGAGTTGGATTGCCTAATCACCATGCTGAGCTGGCTGCCACGGTATTTTCGAGTGCATGAGAAGATTCAAGAAGCTAATGCATGGAATAGCAAGCAGTTGCAACTGATGCAACCTCTCCAACCACTGCTAATGCATCGGCAGTTATGCATGCAAGCAAGAAGCAGTGATCTCAATGAATAAAGGCATTGAAGATACTGGAAGAGAGATAGATCAATTCCCCCGAGTGTGTATGATAAGAATATAGAGTTCTAACTCATATTGATGATCATAATTCATATGTATATATTCTTGATTTCTGATGTACTCTTTGAGCTAATGGTGATGTAAACAAAACTCTCAATTACTCATTCATCTTAAAAGATCTTGGAGCCTTGGGCCGAAAGTGGATGTGGGATCAATTGATCTGAACCAGTCTAAGGTAGTGTTTGCAACTTCTAAAAATAAGTTATTATGGAAATTTTCTTAACAAATTTGTTAAGAGAATTTCCATAATCATTTATTTTTAGAGGTTACAAACACTACATAAATCCTTCTTGTTCTTATTTTCATTCAGTCAAGTTTGTCCATTATTCGGTTGTTGCATGCATATGCTTTTTAGATTTTATTGATCGGTTGCTTGACTGAGTGTATCAATTGAATCAATTACAACAAACTGGTATCAAGAGCCATTCGAATTGAAGATGAGCACCACACGATTTGATATCGAGAAGTTTACGGGCAATATTGATTTTGGTTTATGGAAACTGAAGATGAGGGCGCTCTTAGTTCAGAATGGAGTGGAAGATGCACTCCTGGGGGGAAGAAAAGAATGCACGAGAAAGTAAAAGGAGTTGACAAGAAAGATATTCTTGCAAAGGCTCATAGTGCACTGATCTTGAGCCTTGGAGATAAGGTCTTGCGTGAGGTTTCGGAGGAGACATCAACAACTGCAGTTTTGATGAAGCTTGAACATCTCTACATGACAAAATCTCTGGCCAATAGGCTCTTTCTAAAAAAAAGTTATATATGTTCAAGATGCAGCCTGAAAAATCGATTGAATATCATATTGATGCTTTTAATAAAATCATTTTGGATCTTGAGAATATAGAGATTAAATTTGATGATGAAGATCAAGCTCTGCTTCTGTAAATATCACTTCCTGATGTGTATGATAATCTCAAAGACACCATGATCTATGTCAATGAATCATTAACCCTAGAAGAGGTACATGCTGCTTTAATGTCAAAAGAGTCGAACAAGAAGCTTGTTATAGCTGCTGATGATCATAGTCAGGGACTCTTTGGTAGGAGGAGGCTTGACAAAAGATAATTCAAACCCAGAGGTAAATCATGATCAAGATCGAGATCAAAGTTCAAAAAAAGATGTTACTTGTGCCAGGAAGAAGGGCATTTCATAAGAGATTAATCGATAACCATTGAGAAGTCTGAGAGATTGGATTATGGACTTAAAGGTGTTTTTTCCACATGAGTCCACACAAGGAATGGTTCAATTGTTTCACAATAATTGCTGGAGGAAAGGTTCTTATTGGAAACAATATATCCTATCAAGATGAAGGCATAGGGAGTATCAAGCTCAAACTTAATAACGGTTGTATCAAAACCTTGACAGAAGTGAGGTTTGTACCAGGTTTGAAAAGAAACTTGATATCACTTGGAGTGCTGAATCAATTCGGGTATGAATTTAAGGCCAATAATGGAATCCTTAAAGTCACCAAGGGTGTGATGGTTGTCATGATGGGACTGGAGCAAAATGGACTATATGTGTTGTAAGGAAATTCCGCAAGCCATAGTAGCTATGTCCACAACAGATGCTAGTTGCTGAGTATGTTGCTCTGTCCCTATTTCTATTAATGGAAACTCCTTAACCAACTCTTAGGAGTATGCCAACACAACTTCAATATAATGACAATTAATTTATATATAGAATTCTCACGCAAATTCTTTTAATTACTCTATGTACAAACATTTTTTCAAATGGACTATTAAAAGTAGGGATGACAACGAGTCAGATCTAAAATCCGAACCCATATACAATTGACTCAACTAATTTAAATAAGTAAGGTAATATTTTTTAAGTCAAGGTTTTTTTTAGAATCATAATTAGGGTAAATTAAATTAATAGAAATGGTATACATTTTAATAAAGCAATATTAAAGAGTTTGCTACTTCATCAAATTTAAATAAATCTAGCACTGAATTATATTAAATATCATAAATTACATAAATTGCACAATTGATAACACATATTAAAACAATAACTTCCTATTAAACAAATATATATTTTGATCGATATTTTGGTTTCGTTTGGACATGTACTTTAAAAATGTTTTCAATGTTTTATAATGAAAAAAACTTAAAGTATATGTTTGGATAAAAGTTATTCAAGTATAGTTTTTAAAGAACAATTAAAAGATGTTTTTAGATGTTTTTAGCATGGAACCATGGAAGGTAAAGATGAAAACATGAATTTTGAAATGTTAAAATGTTTTTTATAGAATAGTTGTCCAAACACAAATTATTCTAAAAACAAATTTAAATTTTTATTATAAATATATTTTATAAGTACATGTCCAAACATAACCTTCTTTTTTAAAATAAAAATACATTCAAAATATGATCATATCATTCATTCCCTAAAGTAATTAGAATATTCACAATTTTCTTAAATTTATTATAACTTGTAAATATATGCACACGATGCGCGCACATAAGTTCAAATTTTATCTAAATTATAGTTTTATATTTGTACATAACAAACTTTTATATGAAATATAATAAGATTCAAGTAATTTATATTTAATGTTATGTTTTTTGATTATATTTAAAAATAATTATGATAGTTATCGAGTAAGATTATTTTGAAGATAAAAATTGGTATGACATTATAACCTACAAAAAATAGTTATTATATATATCTCAGATTTAATAATATAGAAAGAGATAGAAGAGATTTAATAATATAGAAGAGATAAACTTAATCATAAAGTTTTTGTATCATATTCATACTAATCTTATTTCTTTATTATTACCTTAATCACTTAAATTAAATATATTATAATAATAATTATTATTATTAAGAAAAAAAAAGGAAAAAGAATCTGCGTCAAATATAGATAAACAAAGGGAGAGCGCTATTTCAAAATTTTCAAACAAAACCAAACCCCTCCTTTTCAGTTTTCCTTATTCCCCAACACTTCTCAAAGCCCTAATTTTAACATTTTTCTTTCTATTGTTGGGTTTCTAGATTTCATCTCACCAATTCTTTCTTTCGTGTTTTAATATTTGATTTCATAACCCTAATTTTATGAATTATAATCAATGGTGAGAACTCTGAAAAAGGAACCGATTAGCAACGGCGGTCGATTAACTCGAAGCAGTGCGCAGAACATCAATGGTGAAGGGCGTACGTCAAATAACGGCGGCCCCGAAGATACTACCGTTGAACGCCGGGTGCTTCGGTCGAAATACCTCAGATTTAAGAATCGAATTAGTGGTAATTTTAGCTCCTTCGGAATTATTTACTTTTGTTTCATAGCCCTTTCTTTTAAGATCAAATCCCTGTCTAAGCCTCCTCGATTATTATACGTAATATTGGGTTTCTAAAGGTTTTCGTTACTGTCTTTATCTAATTAACATTGTGTTTCTATGAAGAGATTAATTCTCTCTGTTTTTGTCGGGTGGGTAGTTATCATTGTTATGCAGATTTTGGCCTTAATTATCTTTTTTATATGTGAACTGTGAATATGTTGAGAAGTGAGGACCAAGCAACATTATGGTAATTTTTCTTTTGATTTTTTGTTAAGCTCGATCTTTTTTGAACTTGGAGCAGCGATTATTTTGACAAATGAATCTCGAACTTCGTTTAGTTCTGTTGAAAATGAGTTATCTTTGTGTAACCCATTTCAAAGCTTATGATCTAACCAAGCTTTAGTTTATCTAATGAGAAATTATGTTGTCTGATTTGTAAATTTTAATTTGGCAAATTGAGATTAATAATGATCCATCTGGATCTTCATGTTGGGCAGTGGTTTTGTCTCCATGCAATATGGGTGGTGCGCAGTTTATTTTGTTAAAGTAAGGTGTTTCTGGTGGTGGTTTTTCCTATTGCAAAGCTTTTATCTTTGTCTTGGATGGATGCAGTAAGAACTAAATTACTAAATTCTCATGTAAATTGAGTGTGTGCAGATAAAATATCTGTTTCTTTAGTTACTTTAATCGATGGTGGTATTTTCTTATGCAGATGAACGAGATGATATGTCAAAGGTTGATGCAGATAAGTTCAGATCGATGATTGATGAAGTTGATAGCTTGCATCAGTTAGGTACAGTGGATAAAGTTGTTTTCTAGTTGCAATTTTTTTGCACATTATAATTTGTTTCGTTGCACTTTTGACAGTTTTTGGAATCTGCGACAAAATGATAATTAGAATTTAGATCAGCTCTTAGATTGATTTCCGTCCTGAATTATTTACCTATAGTACTTTTCCAGACAATAATTCATTTGAAATTTGTAGTACACATGCTTTGTATCATCGAACTAATTATGAACATAAGTTGGTTGCTTTTTATTCTGCATTTAACTAAGTTTTTCTTTCTTTTTTTACTACTAATTTGGCTAATATTTAGCTTTTCTATATTTCCTTCCAGTAACAAAACCCAGGGAACAAGTGGCAGATGCAGAAGCCCTGTTTGACATCACAAACACATTGGTGTCCTCAGTCAAAGCATATAGAAATGAAGGCATGACTGCTTCTGACTTTGTTAGTTGTCTGCTTAGGGATTTTGGGCAACAAGGTGTAGCAAGCTGTAGTCAAGACGATGGTAGAAATCTGATTAAGTGGAAAGAAATTGGACACATGGTCTCGCATGTTTTCCGAAGTGCCCTGGTTGCTGTACGATGTAATTATCATTAGTACCCATTCCTGATTGTTCTTCTTCTCACCATTTTTTTAATCTGCATAATATTGAGTTACCTTATCCTTATCTTTAACCTCCGACAGGGTTGGGCCCATGAATACTGAAATGAAACAGCGTAAAACTGTGGTTCATAGAAAGCGTACAAAGCCAACGGAAGACATTCGTCCCGAAGAGGTATTTTTTGCAGTTGGGCTCTATAGGAACAACCCTGTGTGCCATTTCATGGATGTGAGGGATAGTAATGGAATTGTGAACCAAAGCATTTGAATTTTATCAATTATTTTCTGGTCACTTCTTCGGACCTCCAGATGACTATGGTTACCTACGTGTTATAAACTGCCGCCATAAATCTCCTCTCTGGGTAGATACTGAGGCTATTATCATATCCTTTTAACTGAAATTTTCTTTCTGCAGCTTGATGATTCTGTTAGGAAGGAGAAGACCGACACGGATAAGAATATGGCTATAATGTTTGATATTCTGAGAAGAAATCGGAACTGCAAGCTTGAAAATTTGATACTAAACAGAAATTCTTTTGCACAGACTGTAGAAAATTTGTTCGCTCTATCTTTCCTAATTAAAGATGGACGGGCGGAGATAACTGTGGATGAAGACAGATGTCATTTAGTTTGTAAGTTCTTTATTGCCCGATGATGATCAATCCTCTTTTTGGTATCAGTTTTCCTTATCTCATTTTTTGAAATCTGATTAGAGTCATTATTCCTTTCAGCCCCAAGGAATGCTCCTAGTGCCAATGCAGTTCTTTCTGGGGAGGCCTCTTACTACCATTTTATATTCAGATTTGACTTCAAGGACTGGAAGGTACTTGAGTAAATACTTGAAGTTTTACCTGCCATTTTTTTTTTCACACCCTTTATATATTGAGAAGAATCACCAATGTCTCTATAGACATCCAATTGTTACCACCTTGATCATGGTAATATGACATAATTGAATGGAAGATGGAACAAACAGCCCCTTTTCCACTGCAAAATGCAAAGATGCAATATATCATTTGCCGACTAGTTTTTCTGATAATGTCGTCTTGCAGTTAATGTTGGCTTCTGTTGGGGTTGGAGATGAACTAATGCCCACATAGGTGTAATGTAAATCAACCGAGTAGTACTCAACCAAATTCAGTAGATGAAGAAGCCGAAGCTGCACCACCCACAACGCCTATAAGAAAACTGTCCCGGAATCGAGGTTTAGTTATGCAGGAGCAAATCGTCGTCCAAGATCCCCCGAAAGTGGTGATACTGCTGCCGTTAGAGCTGCTGCCATACGGAAGGGAAAAGAGAAAAACTCACGTGAAACGGTCTGCAATATTGTAAATGGAGATCGGATTATGATGTCTGCATAAAATTGCCATTTTTATTGTATGAGATGCTTATTTTGCTCTAGCTTAGCTTCAGAGTTTGTATTATGCCAATATCTCCTTGGTTGAAAACGTACGTGTTAGCACATTTTTAATGAAATATAATTGTAGGGGTATGATCGTTTACTTTTCTATATATATATACGTGGTTGTCAGTTTAATTCTGTGATTATTTTTTTCACAATTGATTTTTTGATCCTTTCAACACCGTAAAATTTGATAAAATGCAAGTAATTTTTATAAAAGAAATAAAATCGACTAATGAAAAATAATATTTCGACTAAAATTAATGTTTACATATGCTTTAAATATAGGTTAATGAAATTTTATGGTTAGAAAATTAATAAAATGAAAATAAACCTGTGTCGACTTTCTAGATAAAATGAAATAAGCTTGTGTCTAGAAAGAAATTATATTCCAACTGAAATGAAATTCTCAGTCCCAAACGATACAAAATGGCAACAAGTGACTCCCAGAGTGAGCAACTTATTTTATCACCAAAATTTTCAGGTTAAGGTCACTTGAAAATTGATAACACAAAGGTGGGAAGAATCATCTTTTATTGGCTTTTGGAATATCAAGATCCCGAAATACCGGGCTATCGACTCCGACTCCCATTGCATTAAGACCGTTGTCGACATAAACAACAGTACCGGTGATCGCAGATGCCAACGGAGACGCCAAAAAAGCAGCAGCATTCCCAACTTCATCTGTTCCATTTATCAACAACAGATTCAGCATAATAATAACAGATACAAATACCAAATACACACTTTCCACTTTCCGCGTTCCTTCCTATTAAAACTTTCTGTTCACGATCGTATATTCAGAAATGGACAAAGTAAGATAGTCTTTCTGGTGAAATTTTTAATGAACATGTAAAGTAAAAGTTCCATAGTCGAATTTGCAACAAGTGGATTATTTCTTGTTCAGTCATGAAAGTTCATCTCTACTCTCTCAGACTCCATATCACACATGACACAAACTCAGTCTTTTTACACCATCTAAATTATGAGCTGGAAAATGTTTTTATTTCATTGCTGCTGCAACCTGGACCTCGGGTGCAAGGTAGTTTATGAGCAGCTCGACTTTTATGAAATTTGGATCGAGCTCGAGCTTTACTATTTCAAGTTACATCACTTGAGTTTGAGAGCCATTCTTTTATTATATTTCATTTCATAGTATTTTATTTTATAATTAAATTTTTAAAAGTTAAACAGGGTACTTTTATAAACAAATAGTGTACTCGAGCTCAAATATCTATCCAAGCGAGATAAAAATCTTGCCAGACATTTTCCTTCAAGATTAAAATATTTTTTTGAGTCAAGGGCTCGACTCGGCTTGAGTGCACCCCTATAGGTGGATCCAAATTTAAAATATTATGGAGAGTGAAGTTTGTAGTTTAAGAGAAATTACTATCACCCATAAAAGATGAAGAAGATGTACCAGCAGTCAGCTCTTTCTGCAAGGGTGCATTCTCGAGTGAGTAGTCAATCATCATGTCAATAAAACGATAGCCTTCGCAGCACGACTTCTTAATGGGCCTGAAAGTTCACAAATAGGATTTACTTAGATTGATGTGAAATCCTCCTGAGGTTGGATTCAATACATCTTGTAATACTAGTGCTTCACAAAATCCCATCTATCTCGGGGAAAATTGAAAAAGGCTTACTTCAAATTTAGAATACCTGCAGATATGGTGTTGACTCTGATGTTATGTTTTCTTCCAGCTTCAAAAGCCAGCACCTTTACCAAACCAACACATTTCATCCGAAATTATTCCAACATTTGAACATAAGGAAATAAAACAAACCATGAATCCTGGAGGACTCACCCTTGTGTCACTTTCCAGAGCAGCCTTTGCTGAACTCATGCCACCACCATATCTGCATCAAATGGAGAAGTAAATCCCGATGTGTAGAAATGTGAGACATGTTTTGTTTGAAATATTAAAGAAGTAACTAGATTGTACCCTGGTATTATCCTCTCAGAAGCTATGTATGTCAGAGAAAGTGTAGCACCACCTATGCAACAAGAGAAACAAATTAGAAAATAGAGCTGGATGGTGGACAGATTAAACTAATTTTCATCGAAACACTTGAAACGAAACAGTAAAATATAACACAGACCTGGATTCATAATAGGCATAAAATTTTGGACAAGAGAAACAAAGGAATAACTTGATGCAGAGATGGCCGCAAGATAACCATTCCTTGATGTCTCTAGAACAGGTTTACTAACCTACATGCAGGGTCCAAATAGTTACGAGAAACGATTAAATGACAAAATGAGAAATCCGAATAAATTAAAGACATACCTCTGGACCATTGGCAAGTGAATGCACAAGTATATCGATTGTTCCAAAATCTTGTTTCACTGATTCAGCAACTTCCTGTGTGATATTGATACATGAGCGAAACTATCTATGATTCCACATGAATCAGAGGTAAAAGGAAAGACACAATTGATTTACACAATTCAAGATCCTTGCGAATTCAAGACACTAAAGCAATTTTTATGAGAAAGATGGGAGTTAAGCAACTGGACCGATGTTCAAAATGACATTAAAAAGTAGCATGATATAAAAAAGAAATTAACCGGTAACTTGCAGTTAAGAAAAAAAAGGTGACCTTACTCAAGTTTGTGTGAAAGAACAACAAGAACTGACTTTTGGTGCAATAGGGAAAAAAAGGTTAAGAGAAGGAAACAAAGGAAGTCTATAACAAAATACCTTCACTGTCCAATTTGAAGATCCTGCATACCGTTTATTTGTTCTGACCTGCATAATCAAGGAACACCTAATTTAAAGTAAAGAAAGTCTTTATAATGGGAATATTGCCAAAACCAAAAAACTTCTCATTACATCTTCAGGAACATCCTCGGGACAGTCATAAACTGCATCCAATGGGTAAACTTTTGTGATTTCCATCAAAGAACCATCTGGCAACCTATAGCATCAAATTCCAAACCATTGATCCACACAATAATAAAGTGATAAATATTATAAAACTATAAATGATGGATATAAGAAAATTCATGCATACCCGCGGGATTCATCAAATTTGCCACGGCGTAGGCTGGTCTCAAAGATATTTAGAGCCTGAAAGATGATGTTATCATCAGGAATATAGAACATGTATGCCAAAAAAGTTCAATTAACACTCGACTATGAAAACGTAAAGCTCATATACATACAGGCACCCATGTACCAACAAGAATTTCAGCACCTGCAGCTGCAAGAGATTTTGCAATAGCCCATCCATAGCCATTATCATCAGCTACACCAGCAATAAATGCCCTTTTCCCTGAATAAAGTCTAATCTATTATATGTATGCTTCCCTGTGTATGGCAATACTTCATCCGTTTCATTTCTATTTGGTTTTAAGATTTTTAAAAAATTTATAATAAGTGACATACTATGATTGCCGAAGATCAATAAGCACTCTGTATACAAAAATAATTCAGGTTCTCTCTCATTCTGATTAGATGACATTGGCTTCAAATCAAGTAAACTTAGAAAACTAAGCCTTTGTATTAGCATAGTTGATGATTCTCATATATACATTATAAACAGAAAAACAAGTCCAAAACCCAGGAAGACCCAACCTCTCAGATCAATGGGCAATCCGGGCAATGGCTGTTTATCACTTGCTCCGGGCACGGCCTTTACAACTTGGCTTGCAGACTTTGACAAATTGTGGCCAAGGACTTGGGAAAATGACTTTGTCGCAGATATGTGAAACACACTTCTAAGCTTTGTCCAAGACTCGCCCTTTTTTCCATTACAAAAACAAGCGATGCTTGACCTGGAAATTCCATGAGAGGCATAAACAAAGCAAGATTTTTGTGTCACAATTTGTGTGCTCGGCCTTGGAGTTGCTGTCGCAGTCGCAGACATTTCCTTCTAAGTTCCGAGGATTCTGCTGATGGTACACTCTATTACACTCAACGAACGGAGAACAGGGAAGCAATCAACAAATACAGAGACACAATTTGGACAAACAATCTCAAACCCAATGGCCAATGACCATAAGACATGATGGAACATCAAAGTAAACGCGTCCTCAAAATCAATCACACTCACCTATCACAAAATTTTCCACCCTTAACTGTAGAAGCTGGTGAAAACAGAGTTATGATCATTTAGATCAAACACGGAAAAAATTTGCAGCCCACTAAAGATCTTGGCTTTTTAATCCCAAAAGAACAGCATTAATCCAAGAAATGAGGCTACATCATAACATTCGAACAATGGATCAAATCTACAGACACACTAGTGCGATCGGGAACCCACCTTTGTCGAAATGACAACTGCAAGAAACCTTATTATCTCTGCCTTTTCTTCCTTAATTTCGACGAAGTGCATGAATTATGCAGAAGATCACTCGTAACAATGGGTTTTAAGAGATGTTTGGGTTCGATAAAAACTACGTTGTTGTTTGGTTTAGACTTTAGAGCGTAGCCAGCCAGCCTTAAAAATGCCGTTAGGAGCTTCGAGCAAAGCTAAACTATAGGTTTGCCTAATTTTTTATTTTTATTTTTTTCATTTTCTTAAATGTTTAGAAAATATTTTGGGCCTCAAGGATTGGGTTAGTCTTAAGAAAGAGGCCCAAGCAACATGTTTCGGGTCCAGTCCAACTACATTAAGTTTCCAAATTGCCAAATAGCCCAATTTTCATCATTATTATCCACTGCCCCTTCTCTCTCCTTGCTACGGCGGGAGAAAACCCTAAGAACAGATTGAGAATTTCTTTTGCCTGCGACCTATTAATTTTGGTTCTTCAAAATTTCTATCTTCCGGAGATTTCTCTGGGAGTTCCGGAGCCATGGATACTCGCAAGAGAGGCAGAGGAGAATCTGGTCTGAATGGAAGTGAAGGTTTCAAGAAATCCAAGCCAGGTATTTGTTTAAGCTAATTTAATGGTTTAAAACTTTGTTTATATTGTTATGTATTTGCTTCAATATCAGTGTACTTTCATTAGACAGTGTTTATTCCGTGGTGTTAATGTGAACTAATTTTCTTAACTTTCCAAGATTTTCTTTTGAAATTGAGATAATTTTTCTCTGTGGGATTGATTGTTCCTTGTTGTTCTTTGTCGCTCTTTTACGGATAATTAGATAGATTATTTTGTGAACGCTACTATTCATGCTGGAACTTAAGTTGGTTTTTTGTTTTTAAAGGGATACTTTGCAGAGTAATTTATCAAGATAAGAATATTTATGCAGTTACTATTTAGATTTGCATTAATTGTTACTAGCATGTAGCTAGCTGTCAAACTTTCGCGATGAATAATGTGTTAGGTGTGAAGAATAAACAATGCTCTTGGAATTTAATGTTGCTAGTTTATAGCTATTTATTTAATGTGAGTAAATGGTTAGAATCAAAGAACTCTAACGAGAAAACGTAATGAACGTTTTTTGCAACAGAAATTGACTCCATATCAAGTGGTATAGGAAGCAAATCAAAGCCATGCACCAAGTTTTTCAGTTCAAATCTTAACTTGCCTAATATAAAAGTTGAAATTCAAATGCTCTACAGTGTTGTGCAAGTTGTAAGAAATGTTTCATCTGTAATAAATGTTTCACCTTTTTCATTTACAAATAAATTTGTATTTGGTATCTGGAGTTTTTACTTGTAGCTCCACAAAATGAGTTCTAATGTCAGTATGTCACAACTTCCAAGCGTACTGATTTGTTTTTCGTACTGGCAAATATTAACTACAGTTAGAGTGACTTTTTCTAGCAGATATTAACTTATTGTAATATAACTTTTTGGAAATTAGTCTTTTTGTATAGTAAAGATCTTGTCTCACCATTTGCGGTCTCATTATATTACTCTGATCGAACAACATCGTTTTAAACATGAAATACTTCCAACTATATTTCATTTGAAGTGGAGGGTATCTTTGGTGTCTTGTCAAATGCCTTGTGCTCGTCCAAAATTAACCAAAATATCGCTATATGACAAGCTTGAATAATAATTTAGTGATGGACAGGGAGATAGCAAAAACCCATTCTTGTAACAACTCACTTTAAATTTTTGTTGGGTGAAATGCATACCTTGAAATGTTAGAAGATAATCCTTGAAAGCTTATTCCAAAGTCAGTTGATTGAAGTATTCTCCATAAGCTTTTCATTTTCTGTTTTTCATATCTAGTATAATTTATGATTTTTCCATGGAGTGGAAAGACAGGGTACAACATATTATAGGGTCAAAAGTGAATGAAGATGCATCCTTAGGGTTTTCATTTGAAATGCTCTATTTAAAGTAAGAAAACAGTCGCAAGGAAGGATCTAAAACTTGTTCCTAAATGTAACAAAATTGGAATGGGCCTTAGTCAATTTTGTTCAACTGAGTGGTGGTTTCAGAGTTTTTTTTTTTTTTTTTGCCATTTAAACTCCATTTTAAATTAATTTGGGCAGCCAGGGTCTGGTTGGCATTGTGCATTTTAAACTGGAATCTAAGTGGATCCCCTTCTTACCATTTTGTTTTGTTTTTTGTTCATGCTGTCTGAGCATTTATTTATTGTAAATATTATATGCTTCTGGCTGACATTTGAACAATTTCCTATGACCTGGGATGGTTTTCTCAGGCTTTCTTAGTGTTTGTTGGTTTGGTGGTTGTGGTGGGGGGTAGGGTCGGGGTGTGGGCCTGTGGGGTGGGGGGCATCAAGCACTTGAATCTTGAGTTCTAATTTTTTTTTTTTTTGTTCTGGAAGGTCCAATTCCGAATCTCTGATTTGAGCAAACTCTGTTGTGCAGCACTGCAGGTTGTCCATTTGGTGAGAACTGCCACTTTCTTCACTATGTTCCTGGTGGCTACAAGGCTGTAGCCCAGATGATGAACCTGGCTCCTCCACCCACCAGAGCCATAACTGGAGCACCACCTGCTCAAAATGGGGCTGCTGCTTCTGGCCTTAAAACCAAAATATGCAACAGATACAACACTGCTGAAGGTTGCAGATTTGGGGACAGTTGCAACTTTGCTCATGGAGAGTGGGAGCTTGGCAGACCCATCAATGCATCTCAAGAGGATGGTCCTCGTGTAGTTGGAGCTATTTCAGGTGGTTACAGTGGTCGAACAGAGCAACCAGTGCCGGGACCTACGGCAGGTTTTGGTGTTTCTGCCACTGCCAAAATCAGTGTCGCTGCATCCCTTGTTGGTGCAATAATTGGAAAGGGTGGAATGAACTCCAAACAGATTTGCAGGCAAACAGGGGCAAAGTTATCCATCCGAGAGCATGATACAGATCCAAATCTTAGAAACATCGAGCTTGGGGGTACATTTGAACAAATGCAGGGAGCTAGTGCAATGGTAAGAGAGCTCATTGTTACCATAGGCTCTTCAAATGGCTCAGTAAAAACTGTTGGAGGGCCTGGAGCTGGTCCTCCCACAGCTGGAAGCAACTTCAAAACTAAGCTCTGCGAAAACTTCACCAAAGGTTCGTGCACATTCGGGGATAGGTGCCACTTTGCACATGGAACGGTTGAGCTACGTAAAACTGGCCTGTGAGCGATGTTCACCTGTTTCTACCAAACTTTGTTGCCTGCTTTACTTCTCCATTCTTGTTTATCGCGAGCGCTAGGTGTTCACTTTTGAGTTCGTTATGTGATGACTGATGAACATTTGTAATTTAGTGTGTTGAAACAACAGACAGTAATGTAGTGTTGGTTGCAGTTTTCTCTGTCTTGGCTTCTCTTTTTTCATCCGTTGAATTTGTTCTTACGACATGCTTTTGTGAATGCTCCTGTCCATTTTAAATGAACCATGGTTCAAATTTGTTGGGAAATATGGAAGGATTCTTTTTTCGTAAGGCATAGTTTGGTGCATAGGATAAGACAAGTATATGATATATAATATAAGGATAAATTAAGAATAAGTAAAATGGTAGGATACTATGTTGAATGTTTGGTATGATTTTAATAAGTGTGATTAAATTTATATATTTGATTTTAATGACAAAATTAATCTTATCATAATGTGGCCTAGAATTAGGCGTGTTTAGAGTTTAGATGTTTTTATATGTGGAGGGTAATCATGTTTTTTTGTAGTATTTTTTTAGTTGTATTAAATTTATCACTTTATCAAGGGCCATTGACTATGAATGAAGAATTTTATTGTTTCCCTTCAATTTCGACGCCTATGATTCTTTGAAAAAAAATTAAAACCATATGTTTCCATTTTAGAAAACAAATTAAATATTCCGTTGTAAAAATATTGCTTACTATGAATGAAGAATTTTATTGTTTCCCTTCAATTTCGACGCCTATGATTCTTTGAAAAAAAAATTAAAACCATATGTTTCCATTTTAGAAAACAAATTAAATATTCCGTTGTAAAAAATATTGCTTAATCAAGTTTAAGAGCACTAAAACTTAAAGAGAAATTAAGCATCGTTCAAGCGAGTTTTTTTAAAACACTGGTTCAAATTCCATTTTTTCGTATTTGAAAGTTTACCAAGGGCCGGAAAACTTTCAAAATCCCGAGCTTAATGAAATTTAATCCATTTTCGTCTCGAAAAGGTCCTGACATGAATTTTCGGGATTTTTCCCATTTCGATTATTATCAGGAGAGAAATAAAAAAATAAAACATTTTTCGGACAGAATTTTCTACTTTTCTGAAATAATATTATAATAATTTTTTTATTAATAATGATTTATAGATTTAGTTGGCTAGGCACCGTTTGGTTTGATGTATGGTATAAGTAATATATAGATAAGTAGTATAATGCAATAAAAATAAATAAGAAATGATAGTTAATTTATTGGATTTGATTGATAGATTATGGTTTATTTGATTTGATTGATTAAATTTTAAATAAAAAAATTAAATGACTATTTTGTCCTTTTAATAATAAATAAAATAAAATTTATATTATTTATAAAGGGTAATATAGTAATTTGAATTCAATGATTTGATTGATGTGAGATAAATAATTAATGATTTGATTGATATAAAATAAATAGTTAATATATATATAAATAATATGATGAGAAGAACGTGAGATGGAATGAGATGACTTATACATATATTAATAATACGGTGAAAAGAACAGTGCCTAAATGTTTGGGTTTTACCTCATATAACAATTAATTTTGAAGTTAATTCACATAGTTATTTATGGCAGGGTGATTAAATAATAAAAACACGAAATGAAATTTAATTTTTTTGTATTTTTTTTTATAAAAAATAATTAATTTCATATTTATAATTATTTAATTAAGAACACATATGTAGAATAAGTAGCCATCTTTCAACAAAATTTATTTAGAGATTTGTGTCTCAAAGATTTTATTAATAATTATTTGATTTTTTTTCTTCTCTAAAAAAGAATATTAAAAATTATTTAAAATTTTTAATATTATATGTTTTAAGTTAAAGATTTATTTGTTTTTATAAATATAAGCTTTTGATAAGTATTTATTAAAAAAAATAAAAACATTTTTTTTAAACAAAACTTTAAACATGTAGAAATTTATTGGATATCTTCTCTTATTATCTCGAATATTTGAAATTTTGAATATTCGAGTCTCGAAATGTGTCGTATACAAAATTAGAAGAGAAAAATCTTCCATTTTTTTTTCGAGATAGCCTAAATCTACCATTCTCCCGGGTTCATAGTTATTTTATTTTATTTTTTTGGGGGAATAATTCATATTTAAGAGGGTGTTTGGCTAAACTTATTAAAAAGAGCTTATAAGCTGTTTTACGAGGTTATAAGCTGTTTTACGAGCTTATAAGCTGCTATATTTATTTTAAAAATAAGTTGTTAAAGTGTTTGAGTAAACTTTTTTAAGCAACTTAAAGATGTTGATATGTTTGGTATTATAAGATTTTTTTATTGTCAAAATTAAAGGGTATAATTCTATGAAAATATTTGTTTCGAATTATACATATACGAAAATAATTTTAGAATAAATTTATATTAAAAAATAAAATTGTTTTAATATTTTACTTTTAGAAAAATTATGTGATTTGTAATTTTTTTTAAAATAATATTTAATATTTAATGAGTGAAGAATAAGATGGAGATTTATTAAAATATTTAATGATATTTTAAAAAGATAAAATATTAAAATAATTTTTTTTTAAAAAAATATCTGCTTTGCTTTTTTAAAAATAGCTTTATAAATTATCAAACAACGTATTTTGATTTTGACGATGCTGTTTTAAATTTTTTTTACCAAACACACTTTGAGGACTTAAAATTCTAACTTGTGAAAAATATTGAATGTGAAAAAAAAGATTTGATAATGATGGAATAAATATTTATACATAAAATTCAAGACATCGTCTTTCTTTCAGGTTTCAACAATCACCATTTATGCCATCTCCATCGGCGGCCAGCGCCATGGATTAACCCCGATCGCCAAATCCGCCAGCATACTTGTCACCGGCCACCGCGGTCTGGTGGGATCCGCCGTGGTTCGCAAGCTCCGTTCCTTGGGCTACGCCAATCTCCTCCTTAGAACCCACTCGGAGCTCGTTCACATCAAATCCGCGGTGGACGCCTTCTTCGACGCTACAAACCCAACTACGTCATCTTGGCCGCCGAAAAAGTCTGCGGGATACACGCGACAACACCTTCCCCGCAGACTTCACCATCAACATCCAAATCCAGACCAACGTCATCACATCCGCCTTCAAACACAATACTGCTAAGCTCCTCTTCCTCGGATCTCCTGCGTTACCCCAAATTCGCCCCGCAGCCCATACCGGAATCTGCCCTATTGACGCTCGTTAGAGCCACCAACGAATGGTACGCCATCGCAAAGATCGCGGGCATCAAAATGTGCCAGGCATTTCGCATTCAGCACTCCTTCAATGCCATCTCCGCGATGCCGACAAACTTATATGGGCCCAACGACAACTTCACCCCGAAAACTCGCATGTAATTGCCGGCTCTGCTTCGCAGGTTCCACGAAGCAAAAACGAACATTGTGGATGAAGTAGTGGTTTGGGGGAGCGGCACACCGTTGCGGGAGTTCTTGCACGTGGATGATTTGGCTGATGCGCTAGTCTTTATGTTGGAAAATTATAGTGGATTGGAGCACGTGAATGTGGGGAGTGGAAAGGAAGTTAGCATAAGGAAACTAGCAGAATTGATCAAGGAAGTTTGTGGGTTATCAAGTAAAGATTGTTTGGGATTCAAGTAAACCAGATGGCACCCCGAGGAAGCTTATGGATAGCTCCAAGCTCGCAACTTTGGGGAGGGAACCGAAGATTTCGCTTAAAGAAGGACTCGAAGACACATTAAGATGGTATTGGAGAATGTTGTTGCGCAGCAATAGAGAGACTGTTGATTTTTGGCAATTTCGTATCATCTCTTTCTTGTATGCGCTGCCGTTATTCTACTCGTTGATGATTTATAGATTGGGGGTGAGAGCTTCTACTTTCGATTGATTCGTGAAATGTTTGTCACTATATCGTTAAAGAACAACTATTCCATGTTACGAAATTGGAAAATGTTATGTTGTATCACAGTATAAGTATCAATGTATCATGAAGACTGTGGTGTTGGCCATTTTTTTATTTGACCACTGATATTGTTAGTTCGATTTTAATTTACGATGTGATGATACATGGATTTTTAAGGATCATATATTCTCTTGAACTTTATTATGTTTCTGGGATGAAGTTTTCTGTGGTGGTTACATTACATGGTCTTTGGTTTGCTTAATGACTTCTTCGGATCTTAGTCATTCTGATTTGGTCTTATCACACTGTGCTCGTTTCTGAAAATTGAATGGCTTTTTCAGAAGGTTAGATTGAATGCCTTATTGAATCCTACTGATTGATGATAAGTTTTTATGACTGATTAGTGTCTGAGTAACGAAATGGTTATCATGTAACAAAGAAGG